>NW_015537962.1:548958-556417 GCF_001515605.1 Sinocyclocheilus anshuiensis
TTTAGACTTCAAATATGTGGTTTGTTAATAAAGATAACGTCTATTTGAAAATTTGCTTCGAGACTTTCGGAGATGTGAGCTCAAGGGCATCAGCAGCCGTTCAGTGCTCATGAACCGCCTTCAGAGCAGCCTCACCTCGGCCAGATTTTCTGGAATGTGCTGCTGGCTCTGATGTCTCTATAGTGGTTAAACATGAGATATAGTTCGTTTTGGGTAATTCTAACGGGCAGTCTTTGGTTTCATTAATCTATTATTTGTTCCAGAGCACATCGTTTTGGCAAAATCTCATCACGTTTATGTAAATTCAATGCTGTATATCAGAGCGCTGCCTTTGTACTGTTGACTGAATTGCCTAGCAACTTTTATGATGGCTGTTATTGTTGTTTATTAAATATTATTATTCAGTAAATAATATTTTATATACATAATAGTATTTAGTATTGGGAAACAGTGTGTGTTCGTGATGGTGATTTTAGTTACATTGTTCCACCATTAGATGACGACAAGAAACTGTTTTTATGAGAGAGTCAGCAGTAAAGAATTTTATATTGAAAGAGACTGAAACACTGTTGGAAACAAGTACGTTAATTTTACTTTAAACAACAACTTGTAAGACGCAGCCAACAAATGCACTGAGCAGCGCTGTCATGGGAAATCTTTTAACCGTTGAAAGGATACTACAACAAAGATATCGCTTTCCTCAGCAGACATTCAAACTAATGTTTTATTGTGAAAATGAGATTGAGCTGAAAAATGAACGCTGTATTGTGCAGGTAATCACACTCGTTCAGTCCATCGCTCTCATAATACTCTACATAATACAGTGAGCTTTTAATACAGTGAGCTTTTAATAAAGTAATACAATAAGCTTTTAATGAAGCAACTCAACGTTCTTCTGTTACTAGTTCTAAAGTGTCGTTTCTGAATTAGTAACGGAGGATTGGGCTCAGCTGTTTAACTGTCAACTTTAGATTTGAATCCGTGGCGGAAGGAAGTAGTTCCGCACAAAAGAGGGGTTTTAAAGACACTCCGTTGTTGTTTCTTATGTATTTACACACTCATGCCATCGAACTGTTGTATAAACGCAATATCACACTTGTGTGTGTGTGTGTGTGTGCGTGTGTTCGTGATGGTGATATTTGTGACATTGTTCCGCCATTAGATGGCAACAAGAGACTGTTTTACGAGTCAGCAGTAAAGACTTTTATATTGAAAGAGACTGAAACGGAAGTAATTTTTACTTTCAACAACAGCTTGTAATTCGCAGTTAACAAATGCACTAAGCAGCGCTGTCATCAGAAACCACCCTACAGTACGACAAAGATGTTGCTTTCCTCAGCGGACATTCAAATTGTTTTATTGTGAATATGAGATTGAGCTGAAGAATGAATGCTGTATCAGATGCAGGTTATCACACTCGCTCAGTCAATCTCTCTCTCATAATACTCTACATATAATAGAGAGAGCTTTTAATGAAGCACCTTAACGTTCCTTCGTTACTAGTTCTAAAGTGATGTTTTTGAATTAGTAACGGAGGCTTGAGCTCCGCTGTTAAACTGTCAAACTGAGATTTGAATCCATGGCGGAAGGAAGTTGTTCTGCACAAAAGGGTTTTTAAAGACACTCAGTTGTTGTTTTTCTTATATATTTACACACTCGTGCGGTCAAACTGTTGTATAAACGCAATATCACACTCATAGACGTGAGATATGGCTGTATATCGGCACACTGCGTTAATCTTGCATCAGACTGGCATAATTTATTGAAAATGTAAATGAATAATAATGATATGCTGAGTAATGATGTGACAATACGTCAGTAGGCCTACTTCTCTTTTGGACTAATGGAAAGTTCTAATGGAATATTTGTCCTGACAGGTTTACCATCTCAAATAACTGAACAGGTATGGGCTTCTTTATTACATTTGATTCGTTTGATTTCTACTCCTGAAACAAAATAATAGGCTATATTACGGTACTATGGCTGAAACCAATTCTGTAATAAAACAGTGGTGAATATAATATATAATATAATAATAAATATAAATGCTCATTGGTTTTTCAACAAATTTGTGTACTAAGGTCTGCTGTGGGTTATTCTGCCGCAGTGTACCTTTCAAAAAAAAAAAAAAAAACTCTGCCTACACACTGTCCTGTGAGAAGAGCATTTCATGTATGTTTGGTTAACTATATCAAATGACTTCTGAAAGGCGCTGCAGTTACAGCATTGACTACATTCAGAGGCTGCCTTAATTGGGTCTGGGTGTACTGACCGTTGTCCTCTTGCTCTCCCCTTTACCACGGTCGATGCCGCAGCTCGCTGTCAAAGACCGGGTTGCCTCTCTAAATCCACACCTCTGTCTTATGCAACCTGGTCTCATGGCAAAAACACATTTTTGCGAGATGCGAAATACGTACCAATAAGTACATATCACTGCAGTTTCCAAAATAAATGAACACTAGAGGCAGTAAAACTCTGACACCTTTTATTCCTTTTCACGTGCCAGGGTTCACATATTGAACCTGTGTTTTAGCACCACTCAGTGGACATTTCTTTGAAACTGCGACGAAACGTGCAGTAAGGTATGTAAAAACGGTGTTGCAGAAAAGTACCCAGAGGTACGTATTTTTATGAGACTGGGTTGGTCTTATGTCTATCCTTAGGACATTATTGGGTAATGAAATGGAGAAATAGCTGTTATTTTCAGGGGGTACTGAGGATTAAAAAAAAACAATTCAGAGTGGAGACTTTTAAAAAATTAATTAATTCATTCATTCATTCATTCATTTTTTCCAATGCTACACTGGGACAAATTAGTTGTAGACACAATTTTCATTTGAAAATTGCTAGCAAATTTCACAAATAATTTCACAGAACCAGCAAGTAACACATTGAATTAAATGTGAAATTTCGAAGTACACAAACTGAAATAATATTTTCTTGTTACCCCAATAATTGTTTTACTTACCATGTGAAAACATTTACATTTAATTATAACTTGAAAATATTTTATAGTATATAGTGTATAGGGGTTGTTATTTGAAATCACACTCCGATCACTGAGATCAGTCTGTTTTCACGTCTTACTGCACCTTCCCAGGTAAGAATTCTGACTTTCTTATTTTAAAGGAGCACATCATTAGATGTATTTGTTTAAATTATGTTTGTGACTTACCAGTAATCTCAGAGTTCCCTATAGCTAAACTAACTGAGTGTTGTGATTGCTTTGGACCTTATTCAGATACTGACCTGCTCAACTGCACACTGCAAAAAAAAAAATAATAATTCTTAAAGGGGTCATATGATGTGATTTCAATTTTTCCTTTCTCTTTGGAGTGTTACAAGCTCTTGGTGCATAAAGAAGATCTGTAAAGTTGCAAAGACTAAAGTCTCAAATCCAAAGAGATATTCTTTATAAAAGTTGAGTCAACCATGCCTACCTAAAATGGCTCATTCTAACACGCCCCCACGTCTACATCACAATGTGGGAAGATTTGCATAATGCCGCCCAAATGTTCACTCAAAGAAAGAAGGCGTAACTTTTATTCTCTCTGTTGCCGACGCCACCATGTTGTGGAGACGCTGTGTGTTTCGTTGTGAAAGCGAAACTACTTTGTTTGGCCTTCCAAAAGAGGACACAACTAGAAATCAGTGGTTAAGTTGTATTTACAACACTGTTCCGGAACAGTTCAACCCAAATACTCAGATGTGTGCAGCGCATTTTACGGAGGACGAGGACTGTTTCCTGAGACAGTAGCCTACAAAGCCGGTGTCTGTTTCTATAAAGTGGGGCAATTCCAACTTTGCAAGGACAGTCTGGCGCTTCTGACTCACAGCCTGTAAGCACGTTTTCATATTTAAAGAATTTGCCACTGATGATTCAAATGCAAGTTTTGAGCAGTGTAGAGTAGCACTTGTTGTTTGTCGCTTCTCCGATCACAAATGCAGACATGGTTTTATGTTTACACAGCGTGATATGCAACGCAACACGTAAAAAGACAGTATGAGTCATTATAATCAGTAATTGTCCCCACTGGATGCAACAAATGCCTCGTTTATAATGAGTTGTAATGTTTTTGTCTCGTCGCCCCGGGACACGGCATCACAGTGGCGTAACATTTCCGTAACACGCTTGAGGAATTTGGCCAATCACAACGCACTGGATAGCTAGCCAATCAGCATACACCTCGCTTTTCAGAACGATGAGCTTTGTAAAAATCTGCACGTTTCAGAAAGGCAGGGCATTGAGGAGCAACAATAATGTACATTATGTGGAAAATAATGTGTTTTTTGAACCTTAAACCACATAAACACATTGCATTACACCAAATACACAACATAATGTTCTTTTTAGCAGCATCATATGAACCCTTTAACTATACAGTATTTTATTATTGTGTGTATCGAATAATTTACAAAATCAAATGATTGGGACACTTTTTGTCATTGAAATGGCTTGAAAAAGTGTCCCAATCAACCTGAATTCACACTTCTCTTTGAAATCATGATTGTTTAAAGGATTTGCCACTGACGATTCAAACATGAGTTTTGAGCAGTGTAGAGTAGCACTTGTTGTTTGTCGCTTCTCCGATCACAAATGCAGACATGGTTTTATGTTTACACAGCGTGATATGCAACGCAACACGTAAAAAGACAGTATGAGTCATTATAATCAGTAATTGTCCCCACTGGATGCAACAAATGCCTCGTTTATAATGAGTTGTAATGTTTTTGTCTCGTCGCCCCGGGACACGGCATCACAGTGGCGTAACATTTCCGTAACACGCTTGAGGAATTTGGCCAATCACAACGCACTGGATAGCTAGCCAATCAGCATACACCTCGCTTTTCAGAACGATGAGCTTTGTAAAAATCTGCACGTTTCAGAAAGGCAGGGCATTGAGGAGCAACAATAATGTACATTATGTGGAAAATAATGTGTTTTTTGAACCTTAAACCACATAAACACATTGCATTACACCAAATACACAAAATAATGTGCTTTTTAGCAACGTCATATGACCCCTTTAATCAGTATTTTATGGTAATTATAGTCCTTACATAGCAACTTCTTAAAATGTAGTTTGTTTGTTTTGTTTTGCTTTGCTTTGCTTTTTGGCAAACTGCAAAAATTGTCCAGTCAAAATTATTTGTATAGCGCTTTTCATAATATACTGTGCATTGTTTCAAAGCCGCTTTACAAAAAATCATGATGTTAATGTTCACAGTATCTTAAAATCTTCATGCTATATAGTCACATTTAGCAGATTAGAGCTGGGTGATAATATCTTATAGCTTATATTTTGCGACGATATAAGCAATCAAGCAGTTGAGATACACTATATATTGCATATCGCTATATGCATACTGTATAAGTATACTGTATACAGATAAATTTGGACATACTTACATTTCCAACTTTATATAAAGAGCTGTGCAATAATATACAGTAGTTTACATTTTGTGACGATATAAACAATCATGCAGTTAAGATTTTCTATATAGAATATATAGCTTTGATATGCAGATAAAGTTAAATATACTATATATCCAACAGTATATTAAGAACTGTGTGAAAATGTATTTTACATTTTGCTATGATATAACAATCATGCAGCCAAGATTGATTGGAGTTATTAATTTGGATGTTATTAATGTATTAATTAATTTTTTGTTATTAATTCATCATGTGGTGATATTTAGGATTATAAAACATGTTGAGTTTTGTTCAGTATTAGACAAGTAAATTATTTTTTTGCAGTGCATTCTTGTTTCGCGCCTTCAGTTATGCTCAGTTGTTTTTAAAATGACATTTGTTTCATCTGTTGTTTAAACCATCTAACTTTTCTAATGGAAAGCAGGGGAGGTAGCAAAGCTGCCTGATCTGGCAGTTTCATTTTTGCTGTATATGAAGCTTCGCTCCTGCTCTATGAAACATGGCCTTGGATTACCCATCTTTAATTTAAATGCAATGAAACATAATTTTCATTTCGTACAAACAAGGCCAGATGAATCAATTATACACGCATATCATGTCTCACAATCATACGAGAAGCCTTGGCAGCCACATGATAAACCCAGCTGAATATAGGAATTATGTGAATATTTGAAAGTCTTTGCTCTCCATGTGCTCAGTTATTACTGTTTATAATGTAGTTGCATATTCCTGTTTTAATTGAACATCACATTTGATGTTTCTCTGTCCTTGAAAAACAAAATACAGCTCCCATAAATGTGATAGGTGGAACTTTCCATTAATAAAGTACGAAATGGTGTTCCGTATCTTTTTTTTTTACAAGGACATTGTCCTCTGGCATTTAAATTTTGGTCATGGGATCAAGGTTTGGCTTGGTGACGTGATCTTGCTGGTTAGATAACTACACCATCTACTTCTAAAAGACATCTTTCTTAAGGCTGGAAAACACAACCTTTTTTATACAGAGTTTTTACCCTGATTTGCAGTCTGGACAAGTTGATTCTAGTTGCTGAAAGTCATTGCCCATCTGCAGATGTTGAACACTCATAGTTGACCGATTTCACAGAAACTCATTTAGTGTATATTAACTATAGTCAGTGTTGGGGAGTAACTAGTTACATGTAACGGCGTTACGTAATTTAATTACAAAATAAATGTAACTGTAATCAGTTACTAAGAAAAAATGTGTAATTAAATTACAGTTACTTATGAAAATGTTAACAAAGGGGATTACATTTGAATATTTACACACATCCACATACAGATTTCATTGATTTCTTTCCCAAATTGCACTGACTACTCTGAGACATAGGGCCCTATAATTTCCGCGATGCGGAAAACAGAGACTGGTTCGTAGAATCCAGTCATAAAAACGGAATTACTTTAGCCTAACGCGGACGGAATATGCCACATTTTGGACGAATAAATCAAAAGTAGGTCAGTTCACTTTAATCAAAACGCATAGGTGTAGGGGGAGCTAGGGCAGACAACAGCACAACCCTTACGAAAATGAACAATGATTTTACTATGAATCCAAAGACAGTGGTTACTATTGTTAAACCATGGTAACCACAAATTAACCATGTTTTTTGCTACACTAACCATAGTTTAACCATGGAATTTGTAGTAAAAATAAATACAAATGGTAATCCATTTTGTGTTCAGTATTAGGATTTTTCTTGTCTTGATGTACTAATTTTGACATGTATAGGCAATTTAGAAAGTATAGTTTTGTTAAATCTTGAGTATTAAAGTCATGTGAGACATAAATATCAGGGCAAAATAAAGAGACTGTAAAGAGAAATGGAAGTGAAGGTGTAGTTCAGGAGAGAACTTTTAATTATTTTGCATGTCCCCAACCTAAGGATTTAAACCTTTTTTATGTGAGGTCCATACAAAAAATAGGGTTGTCTATGTTTCAGAATTTGTTGTGAGTGTATGAGTGTGAGATTTCCCAGCCTGAAATTTTTTTCCCAGTCTGCC
>NW_015537962.1:556478-561243 GCF_001515605.1 Sinocyclocheilus anshuiensis
TGGTGGATGTGTTCAAATTTGATCATCTTAATTCAAGTGATGAAGGATTTTGAAAGTCTGACAGTGTTGAGCACTACTGTATGGTTAACCCTGCATGGTGTAAATGTTTGAAAATGATTAAAAGTTGCAAATAAACATTCATTAGAAATTTAGAAAAGTAATCAAAAGTAATCAGTTACATTACTTTACTAAAGTAATTGAAAATGTTACACTACTATTACATTTACAAAGTAACCATCCCAACACTGACTATAGTAATATTTCAATTATACTAAAATACTGTCATATTCTGACAAAATCACTAGCAATATATATATATATATATATATATAATGTTTGAACATAGCAAAATCACAAAAATTTGAGTTTTAAACTGTAATTATGTCCCAAATGTTACAGGGTTGCAGAACTGCATTCCTCATCTAAAATAAGGCAGCTCATTTAATATTTAGTTTGACCTCCTGAGGTCCTGAAGGTTAACCTTTGTCCTGAAGGTTAAGCACATTTTTTCTTTCTTTCTTTGCTCATGCTTTATTTTGTGGCCTTTTCATGGAAGGCACCCATGTGCGTGTGGCCTCTTTGACTTCTACCGCAGTCTGTTCTCTACAGATGATCCAAAACAGTTTCCTGAACTCCATCACGCCTTAGTATAGAATACAATATTCAGTCTCTCTGACCTCTCTGAAGTGTACAATAGGTTACTGTTTTTGTTGGTATTTTTCGTTTCAGACCATGATTGCAGGTTTATGATTCTATCTATCTGGCCATGATAGTGATAACTATGATAGAGGACATTTCATCTGCTCCAATGTGTAATTTTTTACTCTTGTCCAGATATATGGATGTTGTGTGGGCTTGCTGGGCTGTTTGCAATACTCTATCTGCTTCTTTGCACAATAAGCTTGTGTTTTGCCAATACAGTATTTGTGCCATGTGGATTTAATGCATTGTGTTTGCTGATTGTGTTAATTTTGTTCCGTTCCTCCATCATTCTCAGTAACCTACAGGAGTCATGTCTCTAAGAGCAGAGAGTGTCTGTGATGTTGGAGCACTGCTTCAGGTGTGCTGGGATGTTTTGTGTTCAGGATAAGGGTTGCTGAACACTAGTCATTGTCCTACAGAGTTGCGTGACGTTCAGAACTGAATTGACAATGCCTTTTAAATTCCTGTCCAGTGCTGAAATTATATGGTAAAAATTCTGATTTGAAAAACTTTTAAATATATTTGTATTTTAAATAATGCATTATATATATATACACAGTATACACACACACACACACACACACACACACTGCCATTCAAAAGTTTGGGATCAGTAAGATTATCTTTTTTAAAGAAGTCTCTTATGCTCATCAAGGCTGCATTTATTTGATCAAAAAATACAGGAAAAAAACTGTAATATTGTGAAATATTATTACAATGTAAAAATATTATATTTAAATATACTTTCAAAATTATGCAAAGATGAATTTTCATCAGCTATGACAGCCTTCAGTGTCACATGATCCTTCAGAAATCATTCAATATGCTGATTTATTATCTATGTTGGAAACTTTTTTTTTTTGGAGTCTGTGATGGGCCTACTTTTTTCAGGATTCTTTGATGAATAAAAAAGTAAAAAAGAACATAATTTATTCAAAATAGAAATATTTTCTAACAATATAATTTAATAACATTTTATCAATTTAACACATCCATGCTGAATAAAAGTATTAATTTCTTTGTGAATTGTTTTGACAGTATTGAACATTTAGAGAGACGTGGCTCCATCATGTTTCCTGAATATCACGATTATATGAATGTATTGTGAATGTAAACGGAAAGGCAGACCATTCTTAAATTCTGAATCTTACCCAACCCTCTTGTCCCAAATTAGATTCAGATCACAGTCAGGCTAGAGTCAATCCAGCTGAAGCCGAAAGAACATGATGACAGTATTTACTTTAAAACATATTTATTTATAACTAGGGGTGACCCCGAATAGTCGAAGATTCAGTGTTTCGATAGGAGGAGCCTGATTCGACTACCAATCTCACAGTTGAATATACACGGGGTGTTATGATCATGCCATTTTGGCTATGGGGGTGCTTAAATGTCTGATTTCACATAGAACTACTGGTTTTCTCCCAATAAGTTAATATACAGGCTATTAAAATAATGCTGTAATAAGAATCTGAAAAGAAAGAAGCTTCAAATAAATATTTTAACGTGCGTGAATAAATCCAATCACCACTATGGATTTAAGTTTCACTTTCCATAATCCGTGACCGACAGAGGAGCATTTTGGTGGCAGGGATTTAAAACTTTAACAAGACTCAAATTGACACAGGCAGAGTGAAACACTGGATTTTTTCGATCAGGTAGGGTACAAGTGATTTAAAAAATTTCAGCCGGTTTATATATATCGTGTATATATTAGTTATCTCGTATAAGATGCATTTGGTTGAGTTGCGCTGCAGTAAAGTGCTTCATTGTAGTGCTACGGTGATTATCTCTTCAGCGCGCAGCGCGAGCAGGACAAACAACAATGCAGAATATTAATAACTATGACAGGGACTGTCATATACATAATTATAATAAGAACACTATTATAATAAAACGCTGTGAATTTTTAGAGTTTAGTTGCCGTGTTTCTGCACATTGTTGCGTGAAGAAAGTGTCCACAAAAGGAGTTCATTCAGAGCCGCGCAGACACGTTCGTGCATTCAGGGCATTTTTTGCAGATAGCCTATAAGTCCTAATATTAACGTTATGTTGTATAGATAACGAAGCGTATTCTATATGAGATAAATGATGAGTTAAATCCCTGCAGATAGCCTATAAGTCCTAATATTAACGTTATGTTGTATAGATAACGAAACGTATTCTATATGAGATAAATGATGAGTTAAATCCCATTGATTAAAAACCTGCTGCTTCATTCTACTGGTCATCTTCAGCGTGCGCAGCTCAAAACAGAAATGCAGAACATGAATAACTACGGTCATATACATAACATTATAATGAGAGCACTGTTGTAAAAAATGTTGTGAATTCTTAGGGTTTCGCTGACGTTTAAAATGTTAACTATCTTTGAATCAAAACATAAAACAATTTATCCCGTTTGTATCTGCGAGGCGTCCGTTAAACATTTTCCCTGTGTGTTAACTTCAGTAACTATATGTCACGGAATGTTCACACAAAAGATCCATTCGCAGTTTTATTCTCAGTCAAAAAACAAAACAAAAAAACAATCCACATGAGCAAAAACAGGAAACAAACATAGCAACACAGGAACAGAATGCAATACTGACGCAACTAGAGACAAAATGAACAAGGTATATATTGGGTGAGGCTAATTAGTCAATGATAAACAGCTGGCAGTAATGAACTATTAATGAGTGCAAAGAGTTATGGGAAACACAGTCCAGAACACAAACAATGACACAAAATGAGTGCCCTCTGGTGGCTAAGCTGGACACTCTAACAACTGGCTGTGACATTACCCCCCCTCTAAAGAGCGGCTTCCAGACGCTCCATAAAAAGTCAAGAAAGTTCAGGAGGGAGGTGGAACGGAGGTGGACCAGGGGGAGGGATGGCGGACCAGGTCCATGTAATGGAAGAGGGATTAGAGATAGCGGCAGAGCAGAGTGCCAGGGCGGGGCCGGCAGAGCCGTAGGCCAGGGCAGAGCCGAAAGATCAGGAGACCCGAGCGGAGCCGACAGAGCAGTGGGCCAGGGCGGGGCCGGCAGAGCAGGAGGCCAGGGCGGAGCTGGCAGAGCAGGAGGCAGCAAAGTTGAGGCCGATAACCACCTCCAATAGAGCCTCATAGACCAATATACCTCCTAATATAGACCAATAGACCTCCTAACGACACCATCATGACTGCAAAGAAAAGCACAAAGAGTTTAATAACAGCCTCAATGGCTGCAACAGGATGGGCAGATAACTCGGCCATGATCTCCTTGACCAAAACAGGGCAGACAATAAGTTCAGTAGTGGCCTCATAAATTTGAGTGGACTCTGGAGGGGACTCATAGTCTGGTGCAGGCTCGGGAGTGAACTCGTAGACTGGAACGAGCTCAAAGAGCTCCCGGACTGAAACAGGCTCTGGAGTGGACTCTGAGGGCTCATGAATTACAGCGAACTTAGGAGTGGACTCAGAGTGTTCCTGGACTGGAGTGGGCTCTGGAGTGGAGTCTAATCTCTCCTGGATCTGAGCGGGCTCTGGAGTGGACTATGTGGACTCACAGACTGGAGTGGGCTCTGCAGTGGACTCTGATCGCTCCTGGACCAGAGCGGACCTTGGGGTGGACTGTGGTCGCTCCTCAACTGGAGTAAATTCTGGAGTGGATTCTGAGGACTCCTGGACTGGAGTGACCTCTGAAGTGGACTCTGATCGCTCTTGGACCGGAGCGGGCTCTGGAGTGGATTCAGAGAACTCCTTGACCGGAGTGGGCTCTGAAGTAAACTCTGAAGATTCACAGACTGGAGCGGAGTCTGGAGTGAACACCAAAAACTCCTCGACTGGAGCGGGCTCTGAGGTGGATTCTAACTGCTTTACGACTAGAGCGGTTTCTGTGGCGATCTCTGAGACCACCCACTTCAGGTCCTCCAGGACCACTGGTCTTGAGACTACCAAAGTCGGATCCTCCTGGACCACCAGACTTGACTTTACAGACCTCTTCCTTCTCGCCCTCCTCTTCTCAGTAGCCGTAGGAGGGCCAAGACTGGTGGTAAAATCACTATGAAAGGGTTCTTGTTGACCTGGTTTAACCTGCTGAAC
>NW_015537962.1:561536-566076 GCF_001515605.1 Sinocyclocheilus anshuiensis
AACTCGCTGAGCAAGATAACAGGTGAAGTCCCAAAAATTTAAGGTCTCGAGTCCCTTCATCTCCCAATGGGACAAAGGATCGTCAAGGCATCCATTAAAGAAATTCTTAAGTGCCCCGTCATTGAAACCCAGTCCCACCGAGTAAGTCCAGAAGAGTTGGGCAAAGGCCCCTACATCCCCGCTCTCTTGTCACAACCCCTTGAGAGCCTTAAATCGAGCCGCTCTCTCCTGCCATGTGGCAGGTCGGGTAATCCGAAAACTCATGGTACCAGAAGAGGGGGGAAAAAGAGGAAAAAACAAAAACTGCTGGATCTTGAAGTGGCGTCAGTATTCTATCATGGAATGCTCACACAAAATATCCATTCGCAGTTTTATTCTAGGAGTCCAAAAAAAACAAAAACAGTCTACATTAGCAAAAACAGGAAACAAAGATAACAACACAGGAACAGAATGCAATACTGACGCAACTAAAGACAAAATGAACAAGGTATATATAGGGAGAGGCGAATGAGTCAGTGATAAACAGCTGGCAGTAATGAACTAATAATGAGTGCAAAGGGTTATGGGACATGCAGTCCAGAAACAAACAATGACACAAAAAGAGTGCCCTCTGGTGACTAAGCTGGGCACTCCAACAACTGGCTGTGACACTATGACTGTTGAATGTCTGACTTGACTCTTGGTAATGTATTTTGCCCCACCCCCAAAACATATGATTCGACTATCAGTCGAATATTGGCAAGATTCGAAAATTACGATTCGACTATGACAATCCTTAGTCGGGGACACCCCTATTTATAACATATTTATGAATCACATCAGAGGGGTATTGCGGTTTCAGTGAAGTGACATGAAATGTGGCAACAAACGTTAAATAAACTGCTTTAAATATCTAACTTTTCAGGCAGCAAAAGTCACAAAGCATTAATATTCATGACAGAGGTTTGTTTAGGTAAAAGATGAAACAAAGTCTCTGTCACGTTGCACACACACGAGGAACGAGGAGATGCTGGAGAATCCTAAACATAAAGGGGAAATTCATTATAAATGTATCAGAAAGAGCTTTATTTCCAAGTATGTTTGCACATACAAGGAATTTGTTATAGTGTCACAAGCTTCCAGTACACGGAGACAACAACAACACACAGATAATAAAAAAATTTATTATCAGCAATCTTCCGAAAAACATTACAGTCAGTCTGCTGTCTGACTGGCACCCATAATCTTATCCTTCTTTTAATGCATCATATTACGATGCAGCTTTTCCAAAATAAATAAATAAATGAATAAAATAGTGGAACAGTTTAGAAACACATGTCTGGGAAATGACTGCACGACTAGCTGATGTGAAAACAGTGAGAAATGTATAAAGTGCAATGCATGGAATTTATCTGAATCTGTGTACTTGTTGCATAATATCATGACAAAAATTATGTAATTTTTCAGAGATAAGTTGCCTCAAAGTTTTCCAATCACTTGTTCGGAACGCTCTGCTGGATTTCTGTGAGTAAAGTGGTCCATTAAAAGCTGTTTCAGTGGAATGAGGGACTAATGGCATATGTTCCACCAGATTATTGAGCACAACATTACCAGACCAACTACACCAAGATTCATGGCTTAGGCCATTTTTTTTTTCCCCAAAGATTTGACAAATCCGGGCTTAAAGCAAGCTAGGCAGCTGAAAACTTCAGTCGTTTATGTATTTTTTTTTATTACTGTTTGGTTTCAAAAACAAAATGATTGGTTTGATTATTTTGTACAGTTGAGATTGAGCGGCAAAGCTGATGAGTGCATGGTAAAATGAAGGCAGAGAAAGCTGTCAGGGGAAATGGTCTGTGGGGGTAATCAAATTGTCTTCAAAACCCATCAGAAATTATTAAACCTCAGATCCAGTGAAATTCATTAGCCGTGTTTATGCATTCCAAAAAGCTATCTTCTCCGAAATATCAATTTAGATCAATATCAATATTTGTACACTTGCATTATTTATAGTAAACCAGTCATGTTGCACATCTTCCACCAGCTCTGTGTTTGCAACCTCACCAGACCTCATCAGTTCATCACCAGAAGAATGCACTGTAGGCAATCCTCTGCAAATTACCTTTTAAAAATTACCTTAAAAATGACCTTTGCTACCTTATCTGAAATACTATGAGAGAACTTCTTGAGAACTTACTGAGTAATTTAGTTGCATGGCATTTGCGGTTTAGGTGAAAAAATAAAAAATAAAAACAAACTGTAATTATGTATGTTTTTATATAAATAAAAAATATGTGTCACACCCATGGACTGTTAGTGTGTGTCTTGCTCCCCGTGACCCAGTTTCTCCCTCTTGTTGATTGTGTTAATTTGATTCCAGGTGTGTCTCCTTAGTACCTTCGATTAGTCCCTCGTTATCCTGTGTTTTTAAGCCCCAGTCCGTGCAGTTAGTGTTTGTCGGGTCTACTGGTTATGTTTGTGTGTCATTCCTCGTTCCTGTTTGGATTTACCTCTGTGATTGTTCATTAAAAGACTGTGTAACGCTTCTCCGTATCTCCTGCTCTCCTTCCCTCCGGCACAGCCGTGACAATATGTATGTTTTTATTTTAAATAAATAAATACAATTTTTTTTGTTTTGTTTTTTTTTTTTATATATATGATATTATAAAAATTTACATAAAATTATTATTATTTATTTTTTACATTTCATGCAATTATGCGTCATTTGCAGTGTAGGTGATAGATAAATAAATAAAGGTAATTATAGTAAAAATTAATTTATTATTTAATTATTATTTTAAATTACATGTAATTTCATGTAAATTGAGGTTTAGGTGAGACATTTTATCATAAAAAATGTAAATGAATGAATAACTCCATTTATTTATTCATTCATTTTTTTGCACAATGCACAGGCCAGTAACATGTATTACTATTATGAAATGAAAAAGACTCCATTTTAATGTTAATAGAGAAGGTGAGAGCTTTTTGTGAGGTAACAGTGAACAGCCTGCATTACCTCTGCCAATGTAGGATTTCAATCAGCATCTTCCTATTCATAATGAGACACTCTTACCACATATTCTGAAGCACTTAGTACAGTCTGTTTCACTGTGTTAAATCACATTGCTGAATAGCTTTCACTGGGGTCATTATGTTGAATCTACATATCTAACAGACTGAGTCAAGGCCATTTTCATTCACAATAACTTTTGCATTCTGCACCACATCTGAAACAGAGATGCGTCTACTGTTTAGGTAGTTATATCTACCTCTTGTTTCTCCGTGTTTGAGTCTAATGCACTAAATCAGTGCAGCCACATACATGGTTTGCTTTGTGTGCAGATCTATAGACCATTGTGCAGTTTGTGACAGCTGAAATGAAGATTGTAGATGAGATGACCAAACAGGTAGAAAAGAGTTTTTATTATCTTGACTACTGAACTATTATGGGTACCCTCGGAGGGCAACATATGGTTGTATTTTTGCATGCAACCTCTGCATATCATTCAAAAATGATATATGATGATCATAAAATATGCATGCTTGTCCCAGATCATTTCATGGCACAATTCATCCATAAGACTATTACAAAACATCTATTGTTTTGCATATTTATTATGTTCCTATGCTGAGCCATGTGCTATAATGCACTGTAAGTCACTTTAGATAAAACTACATGCCAGATGCATGAATGTAAATGTCTATATAAGCAAGGAATGGCACTAAATCATAAATGCACTTCTGTATGCAGGGACTCAAATTTGAAGTTACCCTGTGGTTCTTGTAACATTAAAAGACATGAACTTGATTATGAGCTTTTTGTAATACATTGAATTAATTTAATCAGTTAACATGAATTCAAAATGAGCCCTATTTACATAATTAATATATACTTGGTATTTTTTTTAAGTCTCTGCAATTGTTCATCAAAATGCTCCGTCTCTATCCACTTTTATTTGAATATTTATTGGATGTTCATAAGGAACCTGTGATCCAGTGTTAAGTGTTTTATTTCTTTCTTTTACTTTTTACTGTAGACCAGAATTAAGTTTTTGACTTTATTATTCTGAAACTCTTCCTCTTTATTTTTACCAATCACTCAATGTGAGCTTGTGTGAGCATGGTTTGTGATATCTTCCTGCATATGTGATCATAGCTTTTAATCTCGATTGCAGTTTTGTTGCTATAATTAATCTAATAATGTTGAACCGTATATAACACCTATCATGGATCAGCTCAGGACATTTAACTCTCACCCAGATGGCCGGAGTAATTCATTAGAATCATATATGAACACCTGCTCACATACAGCCTGATAGCGCTGAGCTTTACAGAACGCTTACAATTAGGCCTGTCGATTACGAAAATTAATTGTGATTAACCTCATGATTTTTTTCCCATGAACATTATTGTTAAAGTTTTAATTTTGCTGTTTGTTTTTGTCATTTTTTAAATGCCTGTATAGTTTTTATTTTTATTTTTCAGCTTTAGCTTTTTTTTTTAGAATATATATATATATATATATATATATATATATGTGTGTGTGTGTGTGTGTGTG
>NW_015537962.1:566100-578308 GCF_001515605.1 Sinocyclocheilus anshuiensis
TTCTTGATGTTCTAAAACTGAAATAAAAATAAAAGCTGTCTAGACATATTAAATAAAATAAATAAATATGACATACACAATAAAAAGACTAAGCTTTAACTAAAATTAAAATGAAAAGTATAAAAATAAAAAAATAAATAAAAAGTATGAACCGTATATAACACCTATCATGGATCAGCTCAGGACATTTAACTCTCACCCAGATGGCCGGAGTAATTCATTAGAATCATATATGAACACCTGCTCACATACAGCCTGATAGCGCTGAGCTTTACAGAACGCTTACAATTAGGCCTGTCGATTACGAAAATTAATTGTGATTAACCTCATGATTTTTTTCCCATGAACATTTTTGTTAAAGTTTTAATTTTGCTGTTTGTTTTTGTCATTTTTTAAATGCCTGTATAGTTTTTATTTTTATTTTTCAGCTTTAGCTTTTTTTTTTAGAATATATATATTTTTACCGTAAAAAGTTAGCAGCTCTACTTTTATTATGATTCACAGAAATCATTTCCAGCATTATTGTTCTACAGTGAATGTGTGTTCATTAAACAATCAGTCAGACAGTCAAACAAACAAACAGATGAATATGCATCTGAGCAGAATTTGCATTGCTGTCTGGCTGTTTACTGTAAATGTTTAAACAGGAAGAGCCTTAAAACACTCAATAAATATTGGGTCTGTCATTCCTGTTTTGCTTCTTTCTTACGGTGTGACAGATACAATGTTTAACCTGTAAATATTTCAATGCAACCACTGCTGTGACACATACTGAGTCATATCATAACGACTCGGCTTCTCTCGGGTTATTCACCAGCTCGTCCAATTACAGGCGGCGATACTTTGACACATCAAGTTACAGAGAGCCCAGGTGCAGATGTGTCCCATTACTTTGAAATGACACTTCTGAATGCCTCATCCTTGCTAGCCCTGAAATAACATTTCCGTTCATTGCTGTGATCTTTCATGAATTGTTTTAAAACATACCAGAAAAGGAAAATGAATTGCTTTTTGGTTAGCTCTACAATGTGTTTTAGCTCCGGAGTGCCGCAGTAATGCTTTGTAACAGAAGACTTAATTGTTGGTCCTTGTGTTTTTCACATTCATATCTAAACCCCTGGTCAGCAGAGAGGGATCGGTTCTGGATGAGAGAGTCTGAGAGCAGTGATTACTGCAGAAACCTGAACAAACACTCTTCTCAACCTCACTGAATGATTTTCATCTGTTGTTTACTTTATGATGTGAAAGTAGATGGGATATCAATGCTTGGTAACTAAATATAGGATCAAAAATACAGTAAAAACAGTAATATTGTGTAACTGATTTCTATTTAAAAGCCTATATTTTGAAATGTAATTTATTCCTGTGATGCAAAGCTGCAAAATTTTTATTTTAGCATCATAACTCCAGTCTTCAGTGTCAAATGATCTTTCAGAAATCATTCTAATATGCTGATTTGCTGCTCAAGAAACATTTATTATGTTATAATTCCTGACAACAGTTGTGCTGCTTCATATTATTGTGGAAATCGTGATACACTTTCAAAGTTTAGAGTAAGCATTAAATTGATCAAGTATCCTGGTTTCCACAAAAAGAATATAGGCAGCAAAATCTGCTTTCAACATTGATAATAAACTATTATTAGTAATTGAGCACCATTAATAATTGAGCAGCAAATCAGCATATTAGAATGATTTCTGAAGGATCATGTGACACTGAAGACTGGAGTAATAAATTACATTTGAAAATATATTGAAATATAAAGTAATCATTTTAAATTTTAATAATATTTCACAGTATTTCTGTATTTTTGGTCAAATAATTGCCTTGGTGAGCATAAGAGACTTCTTTTAAAAACATGAAAAAAAATCTTTATAATAGTTATTACTATTTTTTAAACATTTTTCTACACTGTTAGAATTTTTATTGTATTTTTGCGGTAACTTACTGGCAGCACTATTGCCAGTAAGCTTCTGTAACTACCCCTTTACAGTAGCTTATCGCAAGTTCATTTTACAGTATAATGCCCTTACCGCATTTTCATTTTACAGTATGATGGAATTACCGCAATTTCATTTGACAGTAAAATACCCTTACCGCAACTTAATTTTACAGTACTATATCCTTATATCCTTACTGTAACTTAGTTTTACAGTATAATAATATTACAGTAATTTTACTGTCATTTATTTTAGACTATTTATTTTATAAAACCCTTGAATATTTTACATGAATCCCATTGAATTTATAAATTCCAAATAAGTGGCCTGAGTCCATGTACAACAGTATATTTTTTATTCACTGTCACTATTAAATACATCCATTACTTACTTATTTATTGTGCTTTATTTTGGAAAATTACAAAAAAAAATAGAGAACTGAATTCATAACAACAAATAAAAGCAGAGATCTTGACAATATTGCAACAAAAAGAAATATGGCAACAAGCATCCTAGTTGGTCTTGGCTGCATGGCCTCCATAACCACTGACAGCTGATCTGAAACAAAACAGAGGGGAAATGTGTGAGAAATGGTCATGAGTTTATCTCATCGAAATTTGTTCATGGACAGACAAGGTAACAACTTGTGCAGCAGCAGTTATTCCCAGTATAGTACTATTTAAGCAGTATTGCTTTTTTTGCACATCCTTGTCAGGGAACTCCATTAATTGCCTGAATGTACAATCACATTAAAGAATCACTTTAATGGTCCTTCAAACTTAAAGTTTGAACTTTTTTTTTTTTTTGGAAGTGTTTTAAAGTATCTTTTTAGTTGTGACAGCTCTTGATCCAAGGAATATCAGTGTGTATCGGCTACTGATACATTTGTATTGTTTGAAAATATTAGAGCAAAACAGACTTTTGAGTTGATCTAGAAGTACTCTTGAAGAATACAGGATTATAACCAAAATGAATACTAAATCAAGGTACATAAATGGCTGTCATCAAATTCTCAGAAATATTTTAATCCAATTAAATCGTATGGAAACTGGAGGAAAAGAGGAAAAATCAGAGACATATTGCATATCTCAGGTGTGGGATGCTTGATCATATATATATATATATATATATATCAAAACATATATATCAAAACATCTCTTTAATTATTATTATATTAAAATATTTCTGTCATAGCTGCAGTTAATCTAATGTCACATACTGTGTCTGATAGTTAAAACATACTTACAAAGCCAAAGATGCTCAGTGCTGTGGCTCCTAAAATAGCCTTTGGGGTGTAGTTAGCTCCTGTTGAAACAAGCAAAAGAGAGAAAAAGAAGAATCATTATTTTTCGTCAGTGATTATTGACTAATCACTATATGTTATGAACATGATAAATCATAGATCTAGAATGACTGCTAGACGACATTCTAATTTATTGAGATGCACCTGTATAGGTCTACCCATCTCGCGCGCGAGTGAGTGAGAGAGAGAGCTCGTGCTATTTCAAATGACGTCACACACATTTAACGGCATTCATTTAACTGAGGAGTAAAATATACCATAACTAGCAGTAAAAAAGTCGAAAAATAATTGTTTGTGTGAATACTACACATCTATACTGGAAAGGTCAGTATAGTCACTATACTGTATAGTCACTATACTAGTCAGTTGCAGGACAATTGAATGAGTTTCATGAAAGCGGCAGTTTTTGAGGAAAACGAACTTTTCCCTCAGACTGTCCTAGCAATAGTCTATAATTAGATATTACATTTACTTTCTTCATATTTTTTAATTTCATTGATATTGATAATGGTTTACGTTTTAAAAGTAAGCGAAAAGTACTTACCACAGGAAAACTCGCAGCTGACGTCTGGCGATTCCCTCAGAGGGGAAGTCCGTTATGCGTGCCCCCGACACAAGCCTCAGTTTATATAACCTCTGCCAGGTTGTTGCGAAGGCTTTGTGCGAGAATAAAATAAAAATTTTGTGGGGTGTAAGCAAAGTTTATATATTTTATTTTTTTATCATTTTAAAAATGCATTTATTTCACCACACTTGTGCTTACCCAGGCATTATATTGAGAATGCAGATTCATGTTTTTCATCTGCAGAACAATTTACAGTAACACTACTGCTTTTGAGCAAACAGTAAAGTACCGCAAATTCCCATATACAGTAAATTACTGTAAATGGCATTAAAATACCCATAATTCAGTGCATATTACAGTAGTTAACCGTAAAACATATATATGGTACTTTACTGGGCTTTTTTGCGGTAAGTAACTGTAAAATTACAGCAAAGTCTAACAGTGTAAGTAGTCTGCATATATAATGCATTATTTTTGCAGGCCCACACTGAATCTGAAAACAAATGTCCAAATATGTCATTCACAATATTCTGCGCATTCACCGAAGCCTCTTGTTGTTATTGTTTATAAGTAATTTGTTTTCTAATTTTTAACCAGCAATAAAAGTGGAGTAGTGTCATCTCCATTCAACTGAAATCTGCAGAATCAGAATCAGAATCAAATGAGTTTCATGGGCCAAGTGTGCTCAATTGGCAGATGCTTAGAAACCGAAACAGACAGAATTACAGAAGAATAGCCATATTTACAGAATAATATGAATGCTATAAAAATATAATATAAAATTAAATATAAATACAAGTAGTATGTGTACAGAGGGGTGTTATGTATTAGGGAGAATAAATATGTTCAGAAGGGTTTAAGTCATTACAAGGAGTTAATAATTGAACATTGAAACTAATCATTTAAATATCAGTTAGGATATACAATTGTGGATTAAATATTGCATAAATTAGTTCATAGGAATTTACAAACAGAAAAAAAAGTCAGAAGATTCAGAGATATTCAAAAGATTCAGGCTGGGTCTGGATATTCGGGTAGTTGACGTCCTTGATATTGATAAATATCAAGAATTTATCTTGCATTTTATATAGGAAACGTGTGTATTTTGGGTGCTGTAACTGATGGTGATTTTTTCTTTTAAAGCTGCAGTCCGTAACTTTTTTTGTGTTAAAAATGTACAACATTTTTATAATAAGCGAGTACACCATGAATCTATTTTCCAAACAGTGTTTTTGGCTTGTCCTGAATCACTGTGGTACACCTATAATAAGTGTTTATATCCGGACTATTTTAGACTGGTTTGGGTAGGTACCACTGCGGAGTAGCCCAGTACCTGCATGATTCGTCATAGACATAAACAGAGAGAAGTAGCTCCGGCTTCAATGTTCTTCCGCAAGACACACGCAGTTCTGTTTATTAACAGCTAGAGCACCAAAAGTTACGGACTGCAGCTTTAAGTTTATTCCCATGTTTAATCACCTTTTTGCCTTTACTAGGTCATTTATATGGTTCTGCGGTGTGACAAATGATTTTTTTATAAGCACCAGTATTTCGTAATCCGTAGAGCCTCTCAATTAATATATATGATAATTATAAAAGAATTAGCTAAATGCTCTTTAAATTACTTTGAGATGAATTACAGCTTGTCACATTGCAGAACATTTCAACTTCCCAAAAGTAATTCATGCTGACTACCCATTCATAATGTATTATAATGCTTTGCAGTGCACCTTATAATCAGTTCAATGTTCTCATAAATATAACCACAGCTATCATGGTTTGTTTAAATGTATAATGATATAAAATGTGTTTTACATCATGCATTATAATACCTTTAATCTTTAAAGGTGTAAACATAGATGGTCAAGTATATTTTTTTTCTAAAAGCATAATGTAATATAACTGTGGTTTCAATAATTAACTAAACTTGTTGAAGTAAATAAATAATGTTTTAAGTTAAATAAAACCCATTTTCAAAGAACTTAAACTTTAAAAAATATTATATTAAGTTTACCTTTATCCCTTTTAGGAAAACATTTATTTTTTGGCCAAACTATTTGCTAATTTGGCAAGAAAAATAAACATAATTCAGTGTATTCTCTCAAGTAAATTAATCTTATTATTCAGAAATTTTTACTGGAAAATAAGACAAAATACTGTAAGAAAATATTTTTTTCAGTGCATATAAAGACCTACAGGCTTCAAAATAAGGTTTACTATTTTGTAATCTGACTAAGTAGCATGAATGTTAGTTAAATATGCCAAACACACTCTTGAGCGTGATCTATATAATTCTTCCTCATAGCGTTTTAAGAGTGTTCAGACCCACCGCAGGCAGGAGAGGGATTATGCCACTTTGAAAGAGGCCTGTCGAGTGAAAGCGGTAATTAAGTTCCAAACTTTCATTGATCTTCTTCTCTTTCTCTCCTCCTCCTCCTCTTCAGTGCTAAATAAATAATGTAGCTCCACTGAGCTAGTATTAATTGGACTCTTACGAATCTGTGGGGCTCAGGTTGACCTTTGGAGGAATCTGTACGGATCAGTCCCATGGAGCTCGCTGAGATACACACCCCAGGCAATTAAGTGGGAAGAGGGCTTGACGAGGAGGGCTCCAGAAAGACTTTTGCGCTGTTGGTCAGTAAGCACATTCAATATTTGACTCATAAATGTGACCCTTGACCACAAAACCAGTCATAAGGGTCAATTTTTCGAAATTGAGTTAATATATTTACAGTAGGAAATTTACTAAATATCTTCATGGAACATGATCTTTACTTAATATCCTAATGATTTTTGGCATAAAAGAAAAATCTATAATTTTGACCCATACAATGTATTTTTGGCTATTGCTACAAATATACCCCAGCGACTTAAGACTGGTTTTGTGATCCAGGGTCACAAATAGGCTGCTATACTGTGTCCAGACATGTGTGTATACTGGTTTGACCTTCAGTGTTACTTATTCTGACCATTCAGTTGTCAGTATCTTCATTGCTTTGTTCATCCAATCACCCAGCCATAATCTAGCTCTCAATTCTGCTATATAAATAGCTCTAATTGAAAGTTGTATACCAGGAATTTCTCATGCACCTGACAAATTCAGATATTATTTTTGTCATGCAAAAAATAGTCAACTATTTCTTATAATTTAATCAAATGCTTGCTTGCTTGATGCTTTTTAAAATTTTTAGAATAGGTTTTTTTAATATTTCAAATATTTCAAACAAGGAGAATATAACGATGATCCTAGCATTCATCCAGAACAGGAAGTGGCAACACAGAATATTTTCTGTCATGCTGTTGTGTTTCCCTGCGCTGGGCTGAAAGAGAAATATATGACAGTGGGCAGAGTGAAGGGCACCGCTGTCACACCCGCGCACCGGTCATCACTGGCTGCTTAGAGATTAATGGAGGCATCTTAATGGACACTTTAAAGAGGTTATCCTCTGGCAGGTCCATCTTCCTCTGCTGTGAGTCAGACACAGAAGCGCTCTGTGGTGAAAGCAGTGGAGCATCTCTCTGAGCCCTAATGCTGACTGTTGGTGTCAGTTATCTTTGTTGTTTTTTTGGAGTTTTACTATCAGTGGGGTTTAGATTACATGAGCGCAGGGGTACAATGCCTGCAGTCACACAGTTTAAGTCATTTTCAGGGTAGGTAGCTCCCAGATAAGAAAATCCTGGCTTATATTTATCCTGGGACACCTCAGCTGACCACTAGCTTTGTACCCTAGAGTAAGACACGAAATGAAAGCGGAGAGTAAAAAAATAAATTTCCTGAAACTTTTATAAACTCTTAACTGGGTGGAACTCACAAAAACCTGCTTAGGTCATTTTATCCCAAAGTCAAAAGATAAAAAATACAAAAAATTGGCAGTTATATTTTGCAGTGTAACACACACACACACACACAGACACACTTTAACAATTTATTTAAGTCCACTTAAAATAAATAATTTACAGGGACATAAATATTGTAGATGCAGTTAAATACATGTACAAAATCATGGACTAATGTCATACAACAGGTCTTCACATATTAAGCATATCACTCAGTTATTATGGGTATAAATAACAACGTCTCCGCCATATTTGGCGGCTGCCTATGATAAAAGACAAAGCACAGTACTTTGCTAGCCATTTAGCCCTCTTTCTGGGCATCCCAAGTTGTTGAAGCCCTCTTACGACCAGCCTTTGTGTGAATCCTAAGCTGCCAAATATGAAACCAAGTTACTGGCCCCAATAACCTATCTCTGAAATGGTATTTAGGAGTGGTTGATATTTAATGACTTTAGTCATAAAAACTTCCTCCATACTAGAGTCAAAGGTGCATGCAGCCTCCAAAATGAACACCTCTCTCCTCATTATTTACAACAACTTCTGGTGTATTAGCAGACAATTGTGAAAAGATTTCAGAGTTACTATTGCAATACTGAAACAACGATGATTTTACACAAGAATGTTTATATATTCTTACTAAAGGTGGTAAATGTTTTGATATGTCAATATGTACACATACACATATATCAATATACACACACACACACGTGTGTGTTTGTTTTATTGACAATTTATTTTTAAATTACCCTCATTCTCATTACCATAATGCATTCAAACATTATTATTATTATTTTTTTTTTTTTGAGTGTTAAGAAATCTCATAATTCTTAATGGTGATAAATAAAGATACCTCAATACTGTAAAGTTACAATTATTTATATTACTTATGATGATGTTTGTAATTATTATTATTATAAACAAAAATATAATACATTTTTATATAATATAAAATACATTTTTATATTTTTGTGTATTATATTTTTTATGCAAAGCCTCTTGATAATAGGCTTTTCTTTATAAAAAATATAATCTCTTTTTGATTTTTGGTGAAATATTAATTGAACATGATTTTGACAGGTTTGTTATACTCACAAGTAATTTCATAATTTAATCAAATTAGACTTAAAAGTCTTCTTTTTTAGAAATAACTAATGTTGTTGAACCAATGAGATTTCACAGTGGGCGGGGCTACCCATCTTAATGGTAAAGAAATGTAAAAATCTCATATTTTAAATACTTTTTTTTTGTGTGTGTGTTTGTTTGTTTGTGTGTTTGTTTTGTCTTGGAATATTGCTATGAGTAAAATATGAGAAAACGCTGATTAATATGGGCTATATGGCTGTATTTTATAACGTTCCATTCATTTAATTTAATGAGTTCACTGCATTTACACACTCAGTACCCTCCGTCTTTTTATATGACTATATCACGCAATGAGTATTGTCTTGAAAACTTCAATAACTTTTGGTACAGTCACAATTGGTACATCTCTCTGGACAATATACTTTATGGAATTTGCATTGATGAGCTGCTGCTGAGACAGATATTCTGATATTATTTCGATTTGACACTTGACATTACACTCACATTTTCACTCAGCCATTTGCCTGTTATAAGAGGATTAATACAGAGTGCAGAGTCTCCATGTAAACACACATGCTGTGTTCCTCAGCTCTCTGCCTGTTGTTCTTAGATGTAATCATAAAATCCTTAAGCAATCCCCGGTGACCTCATATCAACATCTTATATAAAGCTGTGGAAAGAATGGCAAGAGCTTCTCTGACCCCAACATCATTTTCTTAGAATTAGATGGGTTTTAGCATGTAAGAATTTCACGTTTGAGTGTCCTGATGTTATCTAAACATCAGCTTAGCTCCCCAATTACTGTATATATTCATACACGCTTTGTATTACATGCTAAGAAGCTTTAGGCTTTAGTTCTGGAAGACGGAGCCGGAAAACAAAAGAGTTATATAACAATCAGTAACAGCACCGCACATGTCGGAAGTACAGTGTGTGTGTAAATATGATTTGTGCTGCAGTACATTATGTTCTTGAAAAGCCAACTGACATTTGGCATTTAAGGATAAACAGGGCCTCTTACTCAAAGATGATTGACTGGCAATAGGATTGTCATGATTTGGAGAGTTAAATTGCAGATATGGAGAATAAAATCAGGCCTGTGTGTTTTTGCGCAACAATGGTTGTTTTTGTTGTTGTTGTTGTTTTTTTCTCCATATGACATTTTAGATGTATGTGTCGCACTATGAAACATTTAAGTGAAGACTGAAATTGTTTTCTGATAAAAATGTGTGTGGTGTTTGATTCTAGCAGTTGCTGCTAGAATGCTATGGTGTTGGTGTTTTTTTGTTGCTTTTTTTATTACATTTTATTTAAAAATATTTGTACAAATAAAATTATATGTTATCGTTTTATTTTTATTTTTAAATATTTGTAAATGTATATAAATCTTTTATAAATAAAACTATTTTATGCTGTTAAAATATTTGTATATGTGTACAAATATGTCTACAAATAAAACTGAAATCTCTCATTATCTGCAAAAATGTGAATAATAGCAATGATTATTATGAAGTGTTATTTTAGTAAGATTTGTGTATTATTTATTAATATTTTTATTTTCAATTCACATTTAAATTTTAGATTGATTTAGATATTTTATGCTTTTGTCATTTTTCTTTTATTTGTTTATATGTGTGTATATAAACAAATTAAACAAAAATGAATAAAGATGAATAAAAATTCAATGTCATTGGCTTCTTTAAGAGGCAGACAGAAATGTGCAGATTTCAAGTGAGTTATTGAGCTTTACTTTTAGAACTCAACTCCTCTTTAGTCGCTGAAATGCTCTCTCACTCATTCAACCCTGTCCAAAGAAAAGTGAAGTCATTTTCTTGTCATGTGTCACTGTGTGTCCAGCAATAAACAGTGGACAAGAGAACAGAAAACAGAATGATCTGAGGGAGTCACAAGATTGTAGCCAAAGGAATGCTAGAAAATAACTCTTTCCCTTTGTGCCAATGAAGAGGAAAGTTCACTGATGTCTTTGGATTGTTGTGCTGCCTCTGGCACTGGATGACATGAATGTGTGCATGGTATCGTGAAATCAGACGAATGCAAAACCAATTTAAAGCATTAGGTTTGTCATGGGTCACCCAGCAGGACAATTACATCAAAGAACTTTGAAAAACACAAACGTGTATTCAAAACCTGGCTGGACTACTTTGGGGGGCAGCAATGAATGAACATCTAAATCCCAATTAACCTGGGTGAAAATTTGAATTTAACTGGAATTATATTTATTTGTTTGTTTGTTTGTTTATTTGTGTATTTATTTGTTTGTTTATTTAATTCCACCTTACTGTATAAAAAGTGTCTAAATAATATATATATTAATATATTTGATAGCGCTTGGGTGTGTTTCTTTTACATATTTTGAAATAGAGGAAGAACATATCAGTGTTGCACACAAAATTGAAATGTTATGGTAAATATTGTGGTTTTTGATAATGAAGATTAGTTAAAAATTGAAATTGTTTGTACTGCAGTGAACTGAATATCAATTAAAACAACAAAAACAAAAAAGGTTGATGTATGATTTTGACTGTTTTATGCATTGAAAAACATCAAGACAGCCCAAAATCATCAATTTAAGCAGTGAAACAGACATTTCATATGTTTAAAACAATCAATGTTTAATGCTAGCTGAACTGTTAGTTAGATAATATTTTAACAAACATATCTAATAGGTCTCACAAACAAAAACAATCTACTGTAATGCTTAAAAATAAGCAATGAGACACAAATGTGTACCATATTCATAGACTGTGCCAAAATACTGCAAAAAGATATTAATCACAATGAAGGAAACTGTGTGTACATCGTTGTTTCATTCATCTTGTCCTTTATCTAGACCAACAGTGACTCCAAGAAACTCTATCAAGAACAACAAAAACCTATGTGCAAATATAAAAACAGCAGCTTTCTAATCTGTAAATGACTGTCTGCCTTTATGAGTTGATAATATCACCTTTGTCAACTAGTTTAATATAATATGCATTTTATTTTTATATTAACACAAACAGACACCCCGTAATAACCTAGATGTAAAACAAGTTTGCCCATTTAAATTAAAACTCTCAGCTAATAGGGGAAAACTAGTTTGGGACTTTTTGTGGTTATTGATAATATCATTATTAAGTTTCAAATTAATAATTTAATTTTAAATGTAATATAATATAATAATAATAACAATAACAATAATAATATAAATGTATCATTATGAAATATATATATATATATATATATATATATATATATATATTGAAGTATAAACCTGATAGAAACCTTATAATATGTTTATTTGTAAGAGCATAAATATTGGCTCTGAAAACAATTCAATTCCCTTATGATTCTTTCTGAATCTTACGTTTGATCATGTTTCATTCATTTAAACACTGACATGAATGCATTTTAAAAACTTTTTTAAAATAACTAATCATCTTTTTTTTTTTTTTTTTTGAAAACTAAAAACGCTGCAAA
>NW_015537962.1:578318-615785 GCF_001515605.1 Sinocyclocheilus anshuiensis
GTAATATTTTTATATGTAATATATAATTTTTTTTTGTCTTACAGTAACCTGGGTGAAAATTTGAATTTAACTGGAATTATATTTATTTGTTTGTTTGTTTGTTTATTTGTGTATTTATTTGTTTGTTTATTTAATTCCACCTTACTGTATAAAAAGTGTCTAAATAATATATATATTAATATATTTGATAGCGCTTGGGTGTGTTTCTTTTACATATTTTGAAATAGAGGAAGAACATATCAGTGTTGCACACAAAATTGAAATGTTATGGTAAATATTGTGGTTTTTGATAATGAAGATTAGTTAAAAATTGAAATTGTTTGTACTGCAGTGAACTGAATATCAATTAAAACAACAAAAACAAAAAAGGTTGATGTATGATTTTGACTGTTTTATGCATTGAAAAACATCAAGACAGCCCAAAATCATCAATTTAAGCAGTGAAACAGACATTTCATATGTTTAAAACAATCAATGTTTAATGCTAGCTGAACTGTTAGTTAGATAATATTTTAACAAACATATCTAATAGGTCTCACAAACAAAAACAATCTACTGTAATGCTTAAAAATAAGCAATGAGACACAAATGTGTACCATATTCATAGACTGTGCCAAAATACTGCAAAAAGATATTAATCACAATGAAGGAAACTGTGTGTACATCGTTGTCTCATTCATCTTGTCCTTTATCTAGACCAACAGTGACTCCAAGAAACTCTATCCACAGGAAAATACAATATAAATGAAGAAATATTGGTAGAGCATAGATCACATAAAATAAAATATGTAACAATTTTAAAAACTCTGAGCTCAGTGTATTTTTTTTACTTATTGTCTCTTAGCTTAATGCACAGAAAAAAATTGTGACTTTGTGGTGCTTTTATCATTGCTTTGTTTGTTTGAGTGGTTCAGTCAAGGAGGTGTGTATGACTTGGAGAAAACTAACCCAGCATTTACTTAGCATTTCATTCATCTCAGTGGGAGCTGCTCTGTTTAGGGGACCTGTTTGGAAACAGTCATTATTTTGTAGCTTTGTTTGGTGCCGATAATGGCTCAGAAATTGCACCCTGCACAAATAAGTATTATGAAGGAAATATTTGTGTTTTTGCAGTTATACCACATATCTTTCATTATCCATTTTTCAGAATGCAGAAACACTCTTTTTTGTGCATATTTTGTAGATTTGCTTTCTGTGTTTGCATTGCTGTGTATGTAATGATGGCGGCTGAAACCATAAGGGGGGGGGGTTGTCCTCAATTACACTTTATTCTAAGTCCTGAGATGTCAGCATAATCCCAGATGAAAAACTGGACCTTATTTTACCTTTAAAAATATAATTTTCTCGGTCAGGAGATTTATGCACTAATTCTAGGAAATTTGTATGTGATACTATTACAGCGAGGCAGCAATTTCTTGGCTTCAATTCTCTGACATCAAATAGAAATCAATGTAAATAAATAAATAAATCTTGTTATACTTGAATATTCATTGAATACTTCGTGCTAAGACTATGAAAAAAAATATAAAGCCATGACAAGTCGTATGCTGTGATGTTAAGAATGTAATTATTGACAAAATTATTTAAAAATAAATTCTCTATATTTTAGTCTAATATCAGACAGATATCAATGATTTATATATAATCATTTGGAATGTAAAGTCAACACTGCTAGCTTGTTTGTAACTAACTCTGTACATATTTTGTTTGCACTTCTTCTAAAGGCAGAATGTGGCTAGACTTTTACCTTTATTGATTCACTAGCTGCCTTTTAAATTTGTTTGATGCTTTTTTAATTAAAAGGTTTGTTGAAACGGCATGAATTTCAGTTCAGTTTATCCTGTTAAGTTGATTTGAACCTTTTTTGCCTTACATGACTATCAGGAAAATGAAGTTTCCATTGAAATATATGTTATCATGTAACAAAATAACAGGTGTTTTTATATGTAAACATAATTCAGAAACTGTGTTTTAAATAAATGAATACTGATAGAAAAAAAACATAAGAAATTTCATTTATTTATTATGATCGTTTGCATTTGACATGCACAACATGGAGCGATGCACATTTGCTCTATTTAGATCGAGTTCATGTTGAAAAGCCCGTAACAAGTCATTTATTCCCATGATGTTCTCTCTCTTAAAATGCAAACGAGTGTAAAAGTCAATATCATCGGATATGTCTTGAAGTCTGTCAGGTAAAACTTGAGCTTATTGATGCAAATCAATCAATCTGCTGTTTTATTCCAACTAGGGATGCACGTATCGGTATCGGGCCCGATACTGCACTCCTGTACTCGTACTCGTAAAAATGCCCCGATACCAAACAGCGTATAGTGGATGTGCCCGAGCTGATAAGCAGAGCGTGCTGAGTGGATTGAGCGCGTGGCTGCACAGATGCGCGAGCTTGTCGAGCGAATATCTCACAGACATCACTGGAAAGCTTGTAGTTCGGTCGGATATGTCAAAAGCAAGTAAGTAAAACATTGCACAAGTTACTAAAGTTATTTGACGGTAAGGAGAGCGGGAATTCACTATAAAAAGCATTTATTTTACACGTCAAGCATACACAACTTTATTTAAAGCAGAAGTGAAACTAGCAGACTGGGTGAAATGTGCTAGGCTGTAAGTGTCTCTCTCATTCTGCACCAATACAAACGTGTGGACCAAGGCCAAAGTATACTTCGGTTTTTACTTGTACGCGAGGGTCCGTGTACACTGCGCGTGACGCAGATTACATCACCAAAATAGTACGTGTGCACTCTTATAATGTATAAAGAGAGGTTCCCTGCATTATTTTAGGAAAAAGTTTTGTGATTACAGTATTGAGCTGCTGCAATGGAGCAGCTCTAATGCGCCATTAAAATGAACAGTGAAAGTAACAAAAGCTTATACAATACATTTTAACAGGTATAATTAAGTGTGGAAATAACTGAAGGTAATATCTGTTTGCTAAATTAAGCCAACTAACATGATTCATATTATTATTATTATTACTATTATTTTGTTTCTGTACCCAATATTTAAAAAAATAAATTACAAATGCTGTGAAAATATCGGTATCGGCGAGTACCAAAAATGAAAGTATCGGTATCTGACTCGTTCTGAAAAAAGTGGTATTCCCTAATTCCAACCATTACTCCTTGTTGGAGGCCTACATAAATATTTAGTTCATACGTAGTTACATTTAAACTTTAGTTTAAAGGGGTCATATGATGCGATTTCAAGTTTTCCTTTCTCTTTGGAGTGTTACAAGCTCTTGGTATTATTGCAGCCACCACTGCCGCCATGTTGTGAAGACGCTGTGCGTTTCGTTGCGAAAGCAAAAATACTTTGTTTGGTCTTCCAAAAGAGGACACGACATTTCATTACACCAAATACACAAAATAATGTTCCTTTTTAGCAACATCATATGACCCCTTTAATATTTAGTAGTGCGTAAGTTGTAACTTAGCGGACCTTTTTTGGTAACAACTAAGTTAAGTTGTAACTTACTGGTGCAGTCAGCCCCTGGAGTATATAGTGCATATATGAAGAATACAAATTGTCCAATCTGTTTGATACTTAGTTCATTATAAAAGAACTTTTGAAGCATGCAGTGGACGAAGGCAGGCCTTTTTTCTCAAGGTAAGCTAATTTATACAGCAGCAATTGAAAATCTAATTAAAAGGACAAAATTAAAAGGAGAGAAAGGGAGAGAGAGAGAGGAAGACGGGGGCGGTGTAATTTCAACTTAATGTGAACAAGCCTACATTGTCTTTATTCCAATGTGTTAATGAGTTTTGGACAGCGACATGGGGCTGTTCCATCATGGATATTGTCTTTCTAGGCCACTGAGGAGAATGAGCTGTCACAGGCTTTTAACGGAAAGTGTCACCATGCAGTAGGATGTGTATCTGGGCATTGACTTAGAGCAGAGGTCACAGCGCACAGTAAGCCGTGACGGTGCAGCTTTGCATGGAGGATCTTTGTAGACAAATGATGGGGGAAAGGATTGTCTCGTCTGATTGTGTGGAAATGCTTGTTAAATGAATGGATTGCAGTGGAGGAACAAAGCCTGTAATTATTGCAGAAACGCTCACGATTGATCCAATGTTTCATGTCGCATCAGTGTGTGTTGTTGTAGGAGCTTTTTTTAAGGACGGCCAGCTTAGAGTCGGCATGACAGAATCAGAGGTATTATTGACAGTGGACTGAGTGGCCAACAAAAACAACAATAAAACACAATCTGCCTAACCTATCAGTCCATCCATCCAAAAACCCATCTATCCATCTGTCTGTCTGTCATTCTGACGGCCTTTTTATCTGTCTGTCATTCTATCATTCTGTCTGTCTGTCGGTCATTATATCATTTTATCATTCTGTCTCTCGTTCTGTCATCCTATCATTCTATCTGTCTGTCATTCTGTCTGTCTGTTGTTTGATCATTCTATCATTCTGTCTGTCTGTCATTCTTTCATTCTATTATTCTGTCTGTCTGTCTGTTATTCTATTATTCTATCATTCTGTCTGTCTTTCTGTCAGTCATTCTTTCATTCTGTCTATCTGCCTATCTGTCATTCTATTTTTCTGTCTGTCTATCTCTCATTCTATCATTCTCTCATTCTGTCTGTCTGTCATTTTACCATTCTGTCTCTTGTTCTGTCATTCTATCATTCTATCTGTCTGCCTGTTGTTTGATCATTCTATAATTCTGTCTGTCTGTTGTTCTTTCATTTTATCATTCTGTGTATCTGTCTGTCTGTTATTCTATTATTCTATAATTCTGTCTGTCTTTCTGTCAGTCATTCTTTCATTATGTCTATCTGCTTATCTGTCATTCTATTTTTCTGTCTGTCTGTCTCTCGTTCTATCCTCTCATTCTGTCTGTCTGTCTGTCTGTCATTTTATCATTCTGTTTGCCTGCTGTTCCATTATTCTTTCTGTCATTCTATCATTCTGTCTGTCTGCCAGTCATTCTGTAATTTTATCATTCTGTTTGTCTGTCTTTTGTTCTATCATTATTTCATTCATCTGTCTGTCTCTGTTCTGGTGTTCAATCATTCTGTCTGTCTGTCAGTTGTTCAATCATTCTGTCTGTCATTCATTCTTTCTATCATTCTGTCTGTCTGTTATTCATTCTTTCTATCATTCTGTCTATCTGCCTGTCTGTCATTCTATCATTCTGTCTGTGATTCTATCATTCTATCAATTCAATTCCATTCAATTCAAATCAGCTTTTTTGGCATGACAAATTGTACATTGTATTGCCAAAGTGTTTATATGAGCAAGAAACACAAAGAATAGGGAAATAAAAATGAACAAAAAGCTAATGGATTGTATGATACAGGTGTAGAAAAACAATAGTACAGCAATATGTACAATGAGTGGTGTGTGTGTTTATATATGAGTGCACAAGAGTTTGTGTGTGTGTGTGTGTGTGTGATAAACTTTTATCTCACTTTATTGTTTGCATAGTTACCCATTTCATTGGCTTATGAAAATATGTGTAATGTATAAGAAAAATGTACTGAAAGAAATATTAAAATATTAGGATATGTGGACAATTGGATGTCTTTTAAGGTCATGGTAACACACACACACATGCACATATAAATATATATTCAAATATTATGTATATATCACAATATATATTATCACAATACATACATACACGTTCTCATATATATTGTACATATATGTTAACATATATTTATACATACACACAGTACCTATTACATGTAGCCTAGGCTATACATATAGTAAAACTTTGTTAAATGTATTACTGAATATAAAACTACATACAGTACATGACGATATATATAAGTAATTAAATTGTCACATACTTTTTAAGACATGAAAATTGGCAATTTCTTAGCCTATTGCAATATTATCAGTCACGGCATTGGACGCAGAAGTTTTTGTGCAACAGGTTTTGAACAGGAATGATGCAGGCTGTTACAGTGCAGATGAGACACGCTGTGTTTGACGCATGATATTAGGCTTTTTTTTAGATGCATCGGCGCTCCGACCGATCGGCGTATGACACAGGGACGTAAATTTTGTCTAACAGTAGGGGGGGACAATAAACATAAAATTTCTCAAGAGTGATTTTTGAAGGGGACACAAATAATACAGCTAAAATTGTACTTGTAAGGATATGTTTACACAGAGGAAAGCCTTACTACTATTAGTGCAGGAGGGAGACAGTGCCAAATTAGACAACTTAAAGCTGTTGTGGTCAGCGCTCGTGTCCGTTGTAGACGTTACTTCAGTGTTGCCAAGTCCGCGGTTTTCCCGTGGAATTGGGATACTTTATCACTGTTGCCGCAGGTTATTTTTCATGTCCGCGGGTTGAAGCGACCCCAATAACGTGTATTTTATCCCCCGGAACACGATTTTTTACTGGGGGACCCCTTTTGTTGTGAAAACTTGGCAACCCTTTCCCTCAAGCAGGTAACGTTATTATTGCTAACATAGCGGGCTCATCGAAAAATGCATTGGCATCATCTGTATTAAAGAGAAAATAATCACTTCATCCGATGTTTAAGTGAATAAAATAGCCTTGACAGCCTTACTTACTGGAGTTCCACAACTATTAGCTTTGTTCTCTCTCACCGGACTTGTGTGTGTGTAGGTGATGTAAAAGAGGAAAGCAGGCATTTGGACCAAAGCACTGTGAGGCAAGGGAGGGGGAGACTCAAAATGTTTCTAAAATTAAAACGCATTTTTGCCCCGTTTGTGTTGTTTTACTACCTACACAATTATTTAAAGTATAAAACATTGTTATTTACGATACACAGCGTGGTTTTTAATCCTATTTTGAGGGGGGACAACCCTCAGTTGGGGGGGTCCTATCTCCCCAACCCCCCCGGGATTTCCACCTATGCATGGGCTCAGTACTGTCAACTCTACACTGGTGGACATTTCGCTCTCTGTGTGGCAGGCATTAATATACCTTGCCACTAGTGAAACGCAGTCTCTTTTTTCACCAAGCAATTATGGAACTTGTGCATTGTTCTCCAGCTTTTTGAAGTTGGGACATAATTTCAAATTTGGGCAAGAACTGTTTTTGAATTTCATTATAGTTAGAGCAGGTGGTTATGAAGTGTAGCTCTGTTTCTATTTCTCCTTGGTTACAGTACAGACATTACCTGCTCTCTCTGGGCTGGTTATTGTTAGTCGTGTTAGTCTGATTAGTCTGGTTTTGGAGCCTCAGTACCAGCTGAATAAGGGGACTCTTTTCAGCATTCATTTCATGGTTTTTAAGGCCTTTAAAATGATAAGAGTTGGGGTCACTCGATTTTAGATGCATCCAAAATGTAATGTCTCTTTTCTCAATGTGGAGTAGGATATTGGCCTAATTCTGCCATGTATGTGTTATTAGGTGCATTTCTCTGTATATTAAAGATGCTTTTACAAAACTCTGTATACAGGACTTCAGTTGGATTTTTGTCCCATTTTTCAAACTCATGATTTAGTAGAGGACCCCACACTTAACTGTCATATAGTTCAATTGGCTGTACAACTGCTTGGAATATTTTGAGCCAGATTCTAATGGGTATTTCAAATTGGAAAGATTTTTTAATGGCATAGAAACCCCTTCTTGCTTTCTCCTTCAGTTCATTCTTGGCCAAGTTGAGGTTTCCTTTGCCCTGAATTTCAATCCAGGGTATGTGTAGTTTGTGGCATGATCAATTTTGGTCATTAGGACTTTGAGGGTGAAATTGCATTGCTTTTTCTGAACTCTGGGTCTTTTCTGGAATGTAAGAACTTTTGTTTTAGTTGGGTTAACCGTCAGGGCCCAGGGGCCTCATGTATAAAACTTTACGTAGATGTCATCCTAAATGTGCGCGTACGCACAAAAGCTGGATTTTGCGTACGTACAAAAGTTTTCAGATTTATAAAGCAATGCGTACACCGGAAACTGTGATAAATTCCCTTTGTAATACCCAGTCAGCGGAAGATGCGTACATAAATCTCCACCCCATCTTCTCACCAAAATAGCCATATATGGAGCTTACAACGCCTAGTTTTAATATGCATAATGTAATCTGCATATAATTTCCATACATATTCCTTCCACGTGACACCATGTTTAAGGGTACAATACGTTAGGAAAATATGAGATACGTACTATAAATGCTTTTTGAGACATCACATTGTTATTTAAATGTATGCAATTCTGCCTATAAAGTAAATATTTTAGAATGTATATTTGAATGGAGATAGGCCATATTTTTTTGCAGTGTAAATAACTGCCTGACTCACCGCGTCAATAACAAAACATTTTGAAAATAAAACGTGCATATCTTACAGTTTCCTTCAAATTCTATCTTTTAAATATGGTGTTTGTCACAAAATTGGGAAGAGCACGAAAGGGGTTATCATTAGGCTACTGTCTGTGCACGACACCTGTGAACAGAGGTTCTAGAGTACTGTCATCAAACCTGTTCAAACCAGCCAATGGACCGTTTGATCAACAAGTGCATCCTTATGTCTGTCGTTACCGTTTATGTTCCAAAGCATCAGACGAATCAAGTTCACATCAGTGATCATTATTCACGCAAAAGTATTTTCTCAGAACATGAGTTTTGCTATTTAGAACACAATTTAAAGCAGAATTGTCATCAAAATTGTCATCAAAACATTAAATCGCATACCACAGGAAAATTGTTCGAAAGCAGCACATCCACTGCAAATATTTCTGTTTAAATTCATATAAAAATGTTGTAATTTCTGGATAATAATTTCATGAAATTTCAGTGCTTAACTTAAACATTATTGAGAGTGTCATATTTAATCTAAATGTGTATGTCAAATGTAAAACAGACTTTAAAATAATTCTATTTGCTTCATTATTTCGCTCACTCCAGTAAAAGTGTGCGTATGCATGGTCTACGCTAGAGTGTCCGTTCGGTGTGCACATATTTATGCCTAGTTTATTTTTTATAAATCCCGATATGTGCATGGAATATTGCGTACGCAACATTTATACATCAGGCCCCAGGTCTGACAGAACTTGTGCAGGATGTCTAGGTTCTGCTGTAGACCCTCTTCTGTTGGACCAGCAGGACCAGATCATCTGCATAGAGGAACTTCATATTGGAGTCATATAGTGTGAGGCCAGGTGCTGCTGATTGTTCTAGTAGTTTTGCCAATTCATTAATGTAAATATTGAAGAGGGTCAGTGATAGTGGCCAGCCCTGCCTCACACCCTGCCCTTGAGTGAAGTCTGTTTATTGCCGATTTTGATTGCACATTTATTATTTGAATACATGGTTTTTATAATGTTGTATGTTTTGCACCCTATACCAATTTCTTAAAGTTTAGATAGTAGACCTTGGTGCCAAACTGAATCAAAATACAAATTTTTTTGGCGGGGTTCTCCTGGTACAATTCACATTCCAGGGCCTAAATATCACGTTATTGGGGTCGCTTCAACCTGCTGACATGAAAAACAACCGACGGCAATCGCGGATTTGGCAATACTGGTCCGCAAACTACGTTTCATATAACTCCTCCCCGAACTTCCCGCTGCCCTGTATCTTGGTCTCTCATTGGCTGTAGGTCATCGCCGATGTGTTTTTCACTCAGAACTCATTTCACACAGCGTGATTTTGAATCGGCGACAGCTCCAGATATTTAGCATGCCAAATATTTCACGGGTGTCGGCGACGCATCGGCGATTCCCTCAGATCGCGTCTTTGATAATTCACACTGCATGATTGTCACTCGCGTGAACGAGCACCGATTTGCCTCCGATTTTAGCCATTCAAAGATTTGTTTAAATTATGTAAATGCGTATTTGCTGAATGCTGACGGCAAACGAGAAAGTATTATAATGTTTGCCTTTCTATTACTAATAAAATAAAAGCAATCATTATAATACTTTTTGTATACATTTTAATTCCTTTGTTTAACAGTTCTATCGGATTATTAGACAGACTTCTATCCATATTAGACAGAACTGTTAAAGAAGACGGCGAACAAAAGGGAGAATGTGAGCACTGTGTGCTCAGGTGCTGGCGCTGCCGCTCTCAGCGCCGTCAAAATAAAAGTCCCGCCTCGAATGCATCGGCCAAACAGAAAAACTTATCGGCCGATGCCGATATTTGAAAAATGTCAAATATCAGCCGATATATCGGCCTAAATCAAACAATTTTTCATTTTATTGTGTGGTTTTATGGATTTTCCTAGAGGATGTGAGGTTAGATAAATTGGCCAAATAATCAAATATATAATTTGTGTTCTGCACAGCCAGACTGACACCATCTCCATTGCGAGGATAAACTCTGCCTAGAAAGTTGTCTATAAGTAAGCATACTTTTAGATGGCCAATTGCTGTCACATATTTTTCTGTGCTGTTTTGTGCCCATCTCTAATTCTTTCTAATGTTGTATAGCTTACTGGGCTGTGAATGTATGTTTGTATTTTTTGTCCTTTTTGACTGCGGTCTCATAGGGGTGTTAGTGGTTTGTCTGTGAATGCTCTGAAAGAGAATGGATCTAAATCTGTGATCATGTAATCAACTATTGTGCAACTATAAAATGAACTGTAGGTGTACAGTGATGATGGCTCTGTCCCCATTTTGTGAATCATCTGCCATTAGGGTCTCTGGGTTTTTCCTCAGCAGGCTGTATGTATTTATAAGCTTTCTTGTCTTTTGCGCTCTTGATAGTCTGTGGATATGTGATGGAGTGGGGAAGGGGCTCTCCTGCAATGGCTTCCATTGTAGTTGTTTTTTTTTGTGTTTTTTTCTGTAACTGTCACTTTTTAACTCTCACTCTCAGACTGCTACTAGTTTTCTATATTTTGTAATAGTCTTTTAAAATGCAGTGTAGATGGAGATTCAGTCTTGCCTGTTATTTGGATGTGAATTGATTCCAGTATCTTCTGTCTTGTCCAGTTTTCCTTCTGATTGCTCTGTTTCAATGCTCTTTAGTTGCAAAGAAATTCACAATTATCATGGTCACCTTAATATTCCTTTTACTTTTTCTTCGGTTTAATATATGTTTTGTAAGGCCTGCTTCACTCTAAAAGACTGTAAAATTTTAGGAGCTCAAGTGGATCATGACTTTTCAGTTCATGGAACTCTCTCTCTCTCTCCATTCTATCATTGTATCTGTCTGTATGTCTTTCCATCATTATATCAATCTGTCAATCGTTCTGTTTCTGTCTGTCTGTATGTCCTTCTTTTGTTCTATCACCATTCTTTTGTTCTATTTTGTTCTGTAAAATACCTGAATTTTAGGCTTGTGTAATTTATTAGATTTGTTATATTACTGTGTGTCATGTGATATGATTCAAAATTGAAAAAAAAAAAACCTACAAAAGCAGCATGATTGGATAAATGGAGAATTTTCAGTTGGATGAGAGCTTCAGATGCACTCAAAAAGCATGATTCACAGAGCAAATATTGACCAACTTTGATTCCTTCACATGTCAGTACGCAGGCGGATCTCTAACTAATACAATTTGAATCGTGATTTGAAATAAAACTAACAGCCTGCAGGAAGCTCTGGACGTGGGTGATGGAAATGGTTAAAAGCAGCTCCCAGCGTGAAAGCTCTCTCTCTTTCTCTGTCCTCTTAAATCCGCTCTATCACTTCAACTCTTTAAGACTTGAGAAGGGATTAGTTTGAAATCGTGACCATCATAAATAATTTATATGTGCATTTAAAACAACCTTTAAGAAGTCATTTAGCAAGCAGTTCATATTTGATGCTCTTCTCTAAATCCTTTCTGCTGTCTGAAAGTTCAGTTATTCTCTCAAGGGGAGACCTGGCTAGTTGTCACAATAGGAAGTTTTAATAATTATAATCATCACTTAATTCAAAACAGTAAGTCACAATTTTTGTTTTTGTTGCTCCAATTTAAAATGTCTAAATTATGATCATTTTCTAGTGAGTAAATTAGTGAATATATCAAAGCCATAATGGCATACATTCAGGCAAGAGTCAAATAAATTATAAAGAAAGACTGTAGAAGAGTTTGAACTTTGTTCTCAGGACAAGGTATATAAATATTTAATATTTTTTTCATAAATATGAAACTGGTGCAAGTTGTCTCATGCAACTTATATGTTGCAATTTTATACGATTAATTGCGTACAGTTTCATATTTTGTATACTATTTTGTCAATGTTTTCATGAATGTTTTTTTCTTTTACATATACACTGTAAAAATAATTTTTCAAAGTTTTGAATAAAACAAACATTATCAGAGTAAGTTTTACTTAGTAATAGTAAGTTTTTACTATTTTAGTCTTTCTACTTCAAAATTGCGTTTTCTTTGCTATTTTTAGAGATATCTGCTATTAATTGTACTATGAAAATTGTTTCACCACCAAATTATTTTTTTCAGTGTAGCTAAAAAGAGTTAAGTTACCCATAATTTTAAATAAAGATATATATCAAAAGATTATATTTTAAGGCAATATATCATATTCAAAGTCATCTCTTTTACATCTGTGTCATGTAACAGCAGGTTCCCATATAGTGTGACAACATGCCCCACTACTGGCTATATATCACCACACACAATGAGTGAGAGAGAATCGGCATCCAGAACCGACTTCTCCATCTGTTGTGGTCACTGGGGGGCGTCTTCTGCCCAAAAAAATATCCCTGATAACTTATTTGTGTGTGTGAATTAACATGCTAATTTCATCTACTGTTCAAGTACCCACGCTGTATTGCATCCACGATCTGTGACTGCATATTACACTCCAGCATTAATTGTGGTTGGTAGCCACAGGCTCAGTTATTGCTCAGTATTAAAGCAGGCTATCTCAAATGCAGCACAAACACCTTGGGAGAATCCTCAAGGTAATGTGTATAGACAAAATTAGTTGGATGCTACATTATTGCACGATGGGAGCCACATATAAATTAATGCATAGAAATGTTAAACAACTGCCATTTGAATGCAACTCTTTGTGCAATGTTAAAGGAAAAGTTCACCTGAAATGAAAGTACTTAAAAACTCATTCTCATCTGTTGGAGAACACAAAAGGAGACGTTTTGTAGAAAGTCTGAGCTCCTCTTTTCATTATTAAGATTTCAGTGTTTATTATTATTTATTTATTTTCTTTTTTAAATCTTGCATTGTTGTTATAAATGCTAAAAATGCTTTATATAAACCATATTTTTACAATGCTTTGCCAGTTCTTTAGAAAGGCAAATAAGTACATATTTTGGATGAATCTTAAGCAATCGTTTTCATTCCTTTGCACTTGTAACATGTTGATTTTCATTGTTTCATGTCTAATCAGTGGATAATTCACATCATTAGTCTGTGAGGGAAGAAAACAGATGGATATGGATGGATCGTTTTGTAATTGTAACATGAGAGGTCTTCAAAGTCATCAAACCTGAATGTCATCTTTCTCATTTGAACATCTCATGTTTCACAGAAACAATTATCCTACCTGTACATTTTTTTCAACAGAGACGGTTGATTCATGGAGCAGTGTGTTAAATGAAGGCAAGGGAATTTGTTTTATTGGTTCTTTAGCTGTTATTATGGATTTTATATGTCATCTGTCAAAGATGGGGTTGTCAAATGAATGCATCTGCAATTTCTAAAAGTTTACATGTCCTCAGGCTTTTTTGTTTATAATTATTTGTGTATATATATGCAGGAATGCCTTTGTTTTATACAAATGAATTCTCTGCACATCAAAGCGTCTGAAATCTATAAAAGATTCATTAGTGCTCTATTCCTGCTCCTGTGCTATAAAACATTAATCTCTCTCTCTTTCTGTCTCTCTCTCTTTCACAAAGCAACCCCACAATACCCTTTGCCTCTCTGTCTTTGTTTGTTTGTTTATATTCAGTTCAATTAAGCTTCATTTGCATGACTATGGGGGTACAGTAATGTGAAAGTACAGTTTAAGAGAAGTTAACTATTTTAAAAAAGCACAGAAAATAACAATACTAGATGAATAATTAAAAAAGACACAGAAAGATAAAGAAAACTTAAAAATATATTTTAAGAAAAAAAAAAAAACACATAGGGATCATTCTATGAAACAGGTGCCTTTTCCAGTTTCATGTTAGTGATTTTCATTAATTTTATAATAATGCATGTTTTTTGACTGCATTGTGCCATTTCAAGCTAAACTGAGACATTTTAACGTTATACAAAGTATGAAAAAGATGACTTTGCCTTGATGAGGATCTCTTGGTGTCATTATCATATGTATGTATGTGTGTATTTATTTATTTATTGAATAGTTTATTACTAAAAAGGTTGACACAAGCTGGAGACTTTTTCATATTATTATTATTTTTTTCATTACATTTTTGCATCATTTGTGTTGATGTGTTTAAAATAATGTCTGGAAAAGTGACCCGTGTATTAATCTCTAAACCGCTTTTACAACTCTCTCTCTCTCTCTCTCTCTCTCTGCACACACACACACACACACACACACACACACACACACACACACACACCCCTCACTCTCTCTCTCACGCGCACGGCGCCACAGCCTCTTTCCGTTCCTCCCGCGCGGCTGCACGGACGCTCGGATAGTTGGAATACTTCTGCTTTCACTGGAAATGTGGCATACAGCCTATTTGGATTCATCCCGCCAGTAGTTTATCCCCCCTTCCAGTGTGACTTTCGCCAGCTCTCGGCAGTCCTCCGGGCTGCTCCGTGTCGGCAGTGAGCAGCAGATCTTTGAGTTTGGATGTTACTGTGATTGTGTCTCTGTCCAAATGACTGAGAAAGGAACCACCAGGAGACGCTGCTCTCCGTCCCGCGCCTGTACGGCGACCGTCGGGTAAAGTTTAGCGGCAGGGATGATAGTAGTTCATCTTCCGTGAGGTTTGCAAATTGTTCAAATTGACCACAGCGAGGAAAACACCATCTTCTCTAGACCAAAGGGGACCTCTTTCTGGGATTAGTCGTTTACTGGATTTATTCATAAAACATGAAGACTTTAATTGTTGAGGGTAAGTCATGGACATCATTTTTTAAAAAGTTATATTTGTTGAATTCGCTGTTGTTTATTTATTATACACAGTTTAACTGCCGCATACGCCACGCGCATTCCCAAATGTCTGTCACGGACGAGAAGGGTATTATGTGCTTGATTCCCGTTACATATTGCAAACATTGAATCGATTTGCTCATATATTCAGAACTCCCCGTAAAAAATACGACAATGTCGTACTGTTGTACGCGACGCGAACGCGACGCTTCGTTTATAACGCGTTTTAGTTTGACGCGTCGCGAACAGACAGTCTGTCCCGCTGAAAACAAGGGAAGAATCACAGTTGCTTTGTCTTGACACGAGCTTAAACGTATTTCTCAACTCGTTAATGAGCGTTCATGAAGGGATGCGTGAGCTTGAGTATCTGACTGGGTTTACGCTGGGTAGTTTGCTCACGGTCGAGGTTGGTTAGTAGTTTTCTACCGGAGAGGAGACTCTTCCCGTTGTTGATGCAGTGATAAAATTGAAGTACATTGTTTTGTATTTCATTCCTTTTTTAAATCAATTTTAATTATGCGTCTCATTTTAGACACTAATAATGGGGAGGTTTCAAATATTCCCTGTTTTGTCAAGTCGTTTAAGTAAATCTGAGTTGTGGGTAAATCTGCGGTCGTGTCTACTTATTTGCAAATGTTGTTTGGGGGGTGTCATGATACACGGAGCAGACTACTCGGTGAACTCAGTCTTAACTTTATTAACACGCACGCTCATAGAACATTCTAGCTATATCTCCATCAGCAGGCTGCACATACTGGCCCCGCCTCCGTTGCCTAGCAACCCTGGACCCCGACCCAGAACAGCCTATCACAATAAACTATTCACATTTCACCACATCTCCCCTCTTTAAAGTTCAACTGTGCCTCATTAGTTTTTTTTCTCTCTCTAAGCAATATGGAACAAAGCAAATTACTTTCTCAACCAAGTAACAGGCATCAATATCAACATCAGATATCAGTAATAACATTCACTGCTCACAATCTCTTCAATATAACTCGTCACTTAAACCGAACATGTTAGCATTTAACAATTCACTTTTCTTTTTTTTTTTACAGTACATTGTAGAAGTTAACATGAAAGAAAACTCTTTGCATCGGTATGGTTGTTAACAACTACCCCAAAACATAGTCCTTAAACTTTACGGGCTGTTTTACTTCCCTACCAGCAAGGGTTCTTTTGCGGGTGGGTGTAAGAGTGTGTGGTGTAATGGAAGCTGGGGTACTGGACCCATTCATAAAGTCTGTGGTTAAATCAGTCTCAAGAGAGGGTCCATCAGTTCCTTCACTGTTCTCACTTACAGTCTGTCCATTTGGTGTCTCAGATGTTTCCGGAGTTACAGGTGTTTCAGGGACACTCTGAATGTGTCTCCGGTTCCGGCGAGAGATTGTGCCTTCCTTTGTTTGCACAATGTAAGATCTGGGTTCAGGAGCTTTTCCAACAACTGTTGCTGATGTTTTCCATGCTTTTTCTCCATCCCACTTCTGACACCATGTCATGATACACCGAGTGGTCTGCTCTGTGTATCATGACAGGGGGAGTGGCCATTGGCTTTACACCTGAATATGTAATTACAAAGGCCTGGACAATGAATGAGGGTTTATAAGGATTGTAAATAGTTGTTGTTGATAAGTTGCGTGTGCAGTTCTGTTCATGCTGTTTTGCGTTTAATGTTCGTGTTTTATTTGATTTATTCTTATACAATGATCAAATGTGAAATATGTTTGAGCGTTTGTTTTCTTACAGTACCAGTATCTGAAGAAAGGGATGCTAATCGAATATGCTGACTTTAGTCATTAGAATTGAGCATATGTAACTAAAAATGAGTATGTTCAGCTCATAATATATCTGAAATGTATATGCATATCTTACTGCAAAATAGTAAAATAAAAAAAATCAATTTTCAGTGTAATATTCTCTAGTTTCCCCTGGTATTTATTGATAAACAGGTCAAGGAAAACTGTATTCTATCAAGTTTTATCACAAGAATTCAGTCTAACATTTGGTTTGCATTCTACATCAGGTTAATTCAGAAAGGTGCTGTCCATGGTGCCGAAATCAACAACATAAAGACTCAGAGCTGAGTTCAGCTTCCTGTTTTGCTGTTTTCAACCCAAAGAGGACAGCAGAGCTTTATTAGGGCACTGTAGAACATGGTTGAAAAACATTTGTACTGCATTATCCCTGGACTAATTAGGCTTTAACAAAGCATTGACGATGTTTGTTTAGCTTGTACCTGTGAGCTCGTGAGCAGATCTAACTAAAGATCACATCATAAGATCACAAGAAGCTTTGGGAGGCACTGAAAAATAGCAGTGCTCCACCCTATACAGCAGTGATTAAATCCGTAAAGCTCTAAGGATGGAAGCAGCTCACTGCACAACTATTTGTTTCATGCATGACCAACTTGTGCGTCTCCTCGCAGTGTGCTTTCTCACAGGAGTTGTGATGTTGTTTTGGATGCCAGATGGACATGTCCTTCTCACTGTTTGGACCCATTGGGTATCCGTGGCCCCTCCCGCCTCACTGAGCTAACCTGATTGAACTGAAAACACATTAAATATTCCATCATACTGAGACGGAGAGCGTTAAGGATGAGAAAGAGCAGTAGTCTAGTCGTGCAGATGGATCTGCCAGGGGTTGAGAGAGGGAAGGTGAGGAGGAGAGGAAAATGAATAAGGCATCTTCATTTCCGTACTGTGATGTGTGGAGGTATTGATATTTGGATGATAAATGACGTATGTTTTTGTTTTGAGTGGCGATAGACAGCCCACTCAGAAAGCTTTTACTCTCTCATTTTCTTTGATTTTCTCACTTTTGGCCCTTGTAAGCAGTAGTCAACCATAAAATAATCTGATTGATTTCAAAATGAGTGAAGAGTAGCTTACATGTAGTAGTTTACATGACCTCTGTGCTGAAAGGGGGAAAAACCTAGTCATTACAATTTACTCACACTGTAAAAATATTTTTAAAGTATGTTTTATGAGAAAATACTATTTCAGTCTTTCTACTTAAAAATTTCAAGTTTAGTTCATTGTTACTTGCCGTTTCTTTGTAATTACTTGTGAAAAAAAAAAACTGCCATAAACCATGTGACTTGTGCAAGTGTGGAGTCATAAACAGAATGATATATTTATCCTCTGAAAATCTTCCCATCTGCTAAAACTCACAATATTCATTTGCACTTGCTTTCACATTCAAATATGGCTCCTTTAGGTGTAACCAACCAGGTTTGACATTATTTACACCAATGCCATTGGTGCAAGTTTGATGAATGTGCATCTCTTAGGTTATAATCTTACTATACAGTATAGGTAACATTATATAAATCAACACTTAATACGAAAGCAGAAACCTGGTGAACATGGTTGTCTATAGAAAGGGCAGTGAGTTTAGAAGTGTTTCAGTAGGAAAGCATTGTTAACAGAGAGATGTTTGTGTTTTAAGCTTGTAGCTATTGGGTCTGCAGTTTTGCTTGTGTTTGGAGTCAATGTCTGAAGAGCATTTTTTTCCAAGAGGTTTTTGCCTCCGTTTCGGGCAGGCAGCTGTAAAGATTCCTTTTCCTTCCAGTCAGTCGAAAAATGTATTAAAACTGCTGAAAATATTCCAGCCTGCAGCTCTCCAACACGGAGAGCTAATTCACTGTGGTGAGCTTTTAGTATAAAGCTTTGTATTATAACTTTCCCTCGGACTGTCACTCTAAACAAGACCCTCTTCAGAACCATCCATATTTATACAGACAGCAAAGAAGTCATTTCCACTCCAGTCTCCTGTTATCAGCCAAATAATGTGGATGATCAGAATACATGGCAGAGAGCAGCAGACTCACAGATAGGCTCTGTTGGAGGGAGCCTCGGTCTGCTGAGAGGTCTCTCTGATACAGAGCTTCATCTGCTACTCGCAGGTGTGGAAAAAAGGGTATCAGCTGTTATGAAGACGCATGGGTTGACGTAGGATGAATCAGACTAGCTGTGGTCTGGATAGTGCTGGGATTTAAAAGATCATGGTAGGACTTGGGGATTTTTTTTCAATTGTGTGCAATGACGTGTGCAGTCTGTTTGTTGAGAGGTTTAATGTTAAGAATGTCTTAGTCAACAAATCAAATCTGCCTGATATTGCACTGGATTTACAAGTGTTATTTTTTTCCTGTATTGTGGTTTGAGTCGGAGTTAATTTTTAAATTACATTTTGTTTTTAATTCATTTTAAATGTCATTTAATTTCAAATATTTTTATTTTATTTAAAAAAAGTTATTTAATTTAATAGAAGAAAAAAAATCATAAAATAGATAAATAGTACTACCTACTATATGTGTCTGTGTAAACATTTAAATCAGTTAAATATATACATATACATACATACATATATTAAATAATTTGTGTTATATATATTATATATAACACAAATAAGTTTATATATACACACACAAAAAAAAAATATACGATATATTTAATTATATATTTCCTATATGTATTGTATATATAAAAGTGTATATATACACAAAATCAGTTAATATATTACTTATATTAAATATATACCTATTTTTTGTTTACATATTTCTGTATTGTATGTTATATATATATTAAATATTACAAATTATTATGAAGTATTGCAGATATATATAAGTATAACTGTTGTTTTCAAGAGTTTGCAAGGCAACAAATTGGTTCTTGTATGGAAAGCAGCTGAATTTTCCTGCTGTGTATTTTGTGAGAGTGAAGTTATCAAGGTCAGTGGTCTTTCCATGTTTCTGCCAAATAGCACTCTGAGTGACGGCTGACCTCAAACTGACTGCTAAATATTGCATTTAATGTGTACAAACAACTGAAGCAAGATGTATCCAGGTATAATCAAAAATAATTCACAATGGCATTATTCAGTTTACTTTGGATTGCTGTATGTAAACAAAATCAAATCAGCCTCTTGGCTTTTGACAGCAATATAAAGGAGGCCATTATTAGAGAGATCACTTCTAATTATTATCACTCCTGTAAGTGTAAACTGTGTTTGCTCAGTGTCAGTTGTTAAGATGGCAGCGTTATCAGCAATCAACAAGAGGAGAGACAGGAAACCCCCACCTTATTGAATAGATGGGAAGAATGAATGAGTCATTGAGGATTTAAAGGATGGAGAGTAAATTGATTGTATAGAGCAATAACAGCTATAAGAATACATAATAATATGTTAATGTCACCAAACATAAAACCCACATGTTTAAATGCATTTCACTTTTCTTTCCTGAAGGAAAGAAAATACCTTCTCTCAAAAGTCGTTCATACTATTAAATAGATTTTTGCTCATGTGTCTCAGATTTTTGAGAGAAAGAACCCAGTAATCTCAAATGTGCGAGTTTCTCAATAGATCGCAACAATGTCTCAAAATCTGAGCTGATTTTATGAGATTTCAAAATTAACTCAACTTGTACTTGTACTGTATGTTAACAGTTGACTTATTTGTGTCTATTTTTATTTATTCTTAGGATTTTAAAAGGAATGTCACTGATAATGTAATTTTCTAAATATGTTACTTAAGTCTCATGAGCTATGAAAGAGAAACACTAGAGCAGTTTTTGTGTGGGTTTGTCCTTGACAAATTATGTAATTGTATGGATTCCAGAATGCTGGAAAAATTAAAAAAGAAAAAGAAGGATACTGAAAATATCAGCTTCCTGTATCTTGTGGGCTTCAAACTGTCAAAGCTGTATGTGGCTAATGCTGTGTTATGCAACATTTGCGGATTCAGTTTTGCCCTAAAAATGAATAAATAATTCCATAGTGTGAAAAGTATTGCAGGCGTGGTGAGAGACTCAATAGACGCTCATCAAATCCCACTAAATGAACTAAATCCACTGCAATAACTTCATTTATTCAGGCAATCCCACATTCTATTGCATCAGTTGAGCTCTGTGTTCAGCAGAATGACCAAACCGCATCAATCTGATGACCTTTACAGATGCAGTGTAATGATGCTTTGCAATCTTTCGGTGACATGGGATATGTTGTGTATGACAAAATGATGATATTGTTAAATTTGAAGTTATTCTTAGCAAAAACGCTTAGCTGTCATGCTTAAAGGTATGAAATGGTGTTACCAGCTGCTATAACTTCTCACTCGAGGCAGCTTTTGACTATTAAAAGATTTTGAGCTATAGCATGGAATGAAACTAGAACAACTTTCGATTTAAAATTGGGGAGAAATTGAGATTGAGAAAATAAATCACCATCCATGATACTGTTGGACCATTATGACACCATTTTATGTAAATGCATTTTGTAATTTTTTTAATAATAGTTTCATAGGTTATTATTCTGTGTAAAAATTTTATATTTCCTACACTAGGAAAGTGCGGTATGACCAAAATCACAATGTGTGCGTGCGTATACATATATATATATATATATATATATATATATATATACAGTACATGTTTATACCATGGTCTGTCTGGAGAGAGGTGGGAGATTGCAGATTGCAGATTCCGCTGCGCACACACAGAAACTTATTATCAGCGCTGCCCTGCGACTTTTATTAATAAAATACCATAGATACTAGATCACTACATTATATTCCTCAGCAATGAGGTGGTAAAATCGCTGTTTTTGAAGTAACTAAACAGCTTTGGAGTCATTGCGATTGAACCGAATAATTTAACGAATGATTCATTCAGGAACGAAATGCCCTCATGCTGCTCAGAGACGGTGACAACAGTGCTGTGACTGTGCTTGGAATTATTTTTGTTGACGAAATAGAGCAAAAAGAGGAAATATAGTGTCTAAAACGTAAGTCTCGAAAAATGGGGGCGAAAACAAAAGTGTTGCGTTTATAATTTTGTTCAGTGTATATATATATATATATATATATATATACACACACACACAAGTAAGTTTTAAACACATACATTTTAATTAATATTTTAATAATTTTTTAAAAATGTTTTTGAAAGAAGACTTTTATGTGCACCAAGGTCAAAAAAATAATAATTGTGAAATATCATTACAGTTTAAATATTCCTGTGATTACTTCTGTCTTCAACGTCACATAATATTTAATATAACATAATATAATGTTTTAAAATACAAAAAGTCATTTTAAATTGTTATAATATTTCAGAATATTGCTGTTTTTACTTAATTTTTAATCAAATATAAATGCAGCCTTAATTTTACTAAACTTTTGACTGGTAGTATATTATATAAACAGGTTGTAATTCACATTACTTAGATACAATTCCGCATAAGCAATCATATGTAAATGTATTTCAGATAGTGCCTGGGAGGAGGATCTAATTGCAGCGTACACAGAGCCTTGGAACTGGCAGCATAATTGACAAGAGGTGGACATGCAGTAAAGCGTCCCTCTGAGGATTAGCTCTGACTCTGTCTCCAGACAAACACCACTTTTTCCCTTTCAAAGCAAACACGGAAAGCTTTAAGCTAACAAGTGAGCCCGCGCTCCTCTTTCAAGCCGCGGTAGCCATTCTCTCTTCTGAGGCAAAGATTAATTAACGGTGATTCAGCTTCCTTTTTTCCTCATTACAATACCGAATATGAATGCTACAGCTAGCAACCATTTTTAGCTGAACACACGCCCATGGTAATGAAACATTTATCCTTTAATCTGGAGAGGAGAGGTCTCTGTGAATAGCTGAATAGAGCTCGTGATGGATGACCTGGTAAATAGTTAATTAGACAGAGCACAGGACGACCTTAAATTAGGTGCTTGACTAGAGCTTTTGTCTGGACCATAAGTCAGTGTTGTCCCTCCTTTTCTTGCCCGTCTCACCATTTTTCTCTTTGTGTGTCTTTGTTTGGTCCTCTTCAGCCACCTTTACACTCTGTTTCTCTCTGTTCGCTGTCACTTTTTCGCTTCCGTTATCACTCCGGCAACTGTGATTCGTTAGACCTTTAACACCACAGATCCATTAGTGACAATCTTTTAGCATCTCTTTTAGAAATCAGCACAAATGGAGTGCGAGAGCCACAAGGCTTTGGATTCAGACTCTGATAGAAGGACTTTATGATATAGATTTATTCTTCTGGTTTTAAGCTTTGTTGTTAAAGGTCACATATTATACACCTTTCTGGAGTTTTATTTTAGGTTTGGATGTCCTTAAGAATATATATTTGCGGTATAAGTACGAAAAACTATCTAAATATATTTTCACAGCTCCTTTCTCAGGAGCTCTGCTTTGAACAGGTCGATTTTGGCCTGTCTAATTAATATTCATGAGTCTCTCTTCTGATTGGACTGTTGTTTTCTGAGTGACGCCCTGCCAGGCCAACCACAGGTAACTAGGGTCATGTATGCTGTAGCCTGCTATGGCAAATAGAAAAATAGAAACACCTGTAAATAGAAACACCGATAATGATGGCCACTGCTGAGGGAAATGTTTTCCGGCCTTACATGTTTGAGCCGGACTCAGACCCCGAATCGGCGACGACAGGCGACAACCAACCACCTCATCAAATGCGCTCACAACAGGATGTTTCAGAATGGTAATTACATTTTTTTTTTTTCAAAAACCGAATGCAGTAATCTACGTAACTATTGCTTTCCTACTGATACAACACATCAGCATCAAGTTAGCAACACGTTAGCATCACGTTAGCGTTGCATAACCGTTTACAAACTATAATTTCAGATTATGCCGGCTCAACATCGTGAAGTCTATCAGCCATCGGCGATGGATGATGGCATCGTCTATCGGCCCAACCCTAGTTCGGAAGCCTGTGCAATGATGTAGTTTCCTGACATCTATGGACTGAACAGTGTTTTCTTGACATGTTTCCGTGTTGTTGTTGCTCAGCAATGGCATGTACGCGGTTTGGCAAAAGGAGAGTGGGACTGTGGGCAGTGCTCGGGGTGGTGACGGTGTAGTTCTGACGTCACCTTTTTACGGAAGTCACAACGGCTCGTGAAAAGGCACAGCTACTTTATGCAGGCTGTGTGTATTTGTCTGTGGATTTACTGTTTTGAAACTTATATGGTAGTTACATAGCCCTTAGACCTCAGTTATCATGAAAAAAGCCATGACATTTCAGTTTTGACAATATGGAACTTTTAAAGCAAATAGAATTAGAGAAAAGAAGTGTTTACACATTTGTATTTTTTTCTGGTCAAAACAAAACTGACTTGGGAAATAACTCAATAGATAATGGGTATAATAGAAATATGAACCTATTCTCACAGTTTTGGTATTTGCCAAGGGAGTTTTTACAGCAGGTCATATACAGTATCACCCTAAAATCACAAGAATAAAGTAAGAATATATATGTTTTATAAAGAAAATCAAGTGAATAAAGAATTTATTTATTTATTCATTCATTTCTTTATTTCTCCCTGTATATATATATGGATATATATGATAAAAAAAAAATATTATTAAAATAGTTAGATTAATATATTATATTACAGTATTGTGAATGTAATGAACATCACTATTTATTTATTTACTTATTTACCTCTAAATTAAAAACAATCTTCTCAAACAATAACAATTTTGCATTACTGTGACAGTGAAAACGTCTCAGGTTACTTATGAAACCATGGTTCCCTGAGTAGGAAACGAGACACTGCGTCCTCTAGGGGTTGCGGGGTCCGTGTCTGAAGCATACATTGAAAAAACACCAACAACACGTTGGCCGGCGACAGCCATGACGTCACTACCGGTGCGACTATAATATAAATAGGCTCCGGGAGAACACATCATCCACTTCTTCGTTTGAAGCTTGCGTCCGCAGCATGGCAAGAAACCTAGAGGACGCAGTGTCTCGTTCCCTACTCAGGGAACCATGGTTACATAAGTAACCTGAGACGTTCCCGTTCATGGGAACTTCGAACTGCGTCCTCTAGGGGTCGCTATGGGGAACGCTATACCCACGCCGCCATGCTTAGGGGAGTGCATGACAGAAACCATGGCGAGCACTAAGTACCAACTCTACCATATTGCCATGGGAGTTGCCCCTGGTACGTTAGACGGCTCTACAGCATGTTCCAATGCTGGAACGGCTAGCAGTAGTTTACCTTAGCTGAGGGAGCACAAACCCAGCTCTCAATGAGAGGGGGCTCAACCTACAGCGCGATTGTAGAAAGCACCATGCTCACAATAACCTTCAATGGTGAGGGGAGTGATGCTTCCAGAGTGTGTCGAAGAGACACACTAGATGAGTGGAGCCCAAGGTACCGGGGTCAAAACCAGCTCAGAGAAAGGGAACAAGGTTAATAATGCGTAACCCTTACCATACAGGATTCCAGAAAAGTGGGCAAAGCATAATGTGCACAGTTACCACTTATGTGGATTTTAGAAAGTGGGCAAAGCATAACGTGCAAATTTACCAGCTATGTGGATTTTAGAAAGTGGGCAAAGCATAACGTGCACACTTACCACTTATGTGGATTTTAGAAATTTAAAAAAAAAAACTTAATTTAATAATTTATTAGAATAAATTATCAATAATAGTGCCCATATAAAATGTTTATTTATTTATTTATTTATTTTATTTTTTTTTTATTTTTTTTTATTTTGGGGTAAAATGTGATCTTGGCATGTTTTCATAAGATTTTCTGAGATAAATTAATCTGGACTTCAAGGGTGCGAGGGTGATAATGCTGTCAGTCCTGTGTTCCCGTGTCTTGTGTTTTTCTCCCCATGTTCTCCCCATGACCTAGTTTCTCCCTCATGTCTGATTATGTTAATTATTTCCAGGTGTGTCTTGTTAATTCCTTGATTAGTCCCATAATTTAAGCCCTGTGTGTTTCCATGTCCAGCGTCCAGTATTGTTCGTTGATTCCTGTGCTACGTGTGTGTTCCTTGGTGTTAGTCTAATTTTGTTCTGGATTCCCTCCGTCTCCTCACTCTGACACAGTAGCAGCACCGTGACAAAGGCACTGTCAAACACTATAATTTTACAGTAGACTATCCTTGCTAAAGAACTGGCTCTTGTTTGAATCTGAGACTATATGTTTCGAATTTATAGATAAACAAGTACACTTGAGAAATCACACAAAACCTTAGCATATCACACTAGGGCTGGGCGATATGACGATATTATCGTATATCGACGATGTCTCGTAAGTATCGCGATGTCGATGTAAACCATCAGGTAACAGACAATTATCGACATTATCGGGAAAAAATGACAAATGATAAACCTAGTAAGTTGCAAAAAATATTTTACATAGTCACCATACAGGTTTTTTTGCATGCAAGAATTAAATAATTTAGTAGGAGGGTTGGGAATCGAAAAGCTATTCCAATTTCGGAAATCAGATCAGATGCCTAAGGTCAGGAATCAAATTACTTGTTATAAAATTACATTTCGATTCTGCGTCTCGATTTCTGTATGCGCATTTATTGTGATTTCAAAAGATTCAACTGCAAGAAGACGAAATAGAACTCCCTTCTGCACTTGCGCACTGTTTTCTGTGCTGCACACACACGCACACAAAGCACACGCACAAAAGCCGCCTCTTATATACGCAAACACTGGACTGAGCTCTCTTTCTCGCATTCTTACACATTCGAATGGACAAATACACACAGAATTGTATCAAAATATCCCATAAATACAGTGAGTTATGTCTTAAGTGAACGTAAAGAGTTGAGAAAGAAAACAAGGGCGTATTGGATCTGTGCATTGACAGCAGCCGCTGCCGCCAGTCATTATAATGTTAATCAAAGAACAAAAGAAAAGAAAATCCCTCAGACTGTATAATGATGAAAAACCACAAAAATGACAGGTATAATTAAAATACGCAAATTCCTTCAGCGCACATTTCAGTGCAATATTTTTACAGATTTTGTAAACCGTGTATACAATATAATTATGTTTAATTAAGCTGAGATATAGCACTATAAATTCTTAATTAATTTGCAACAAAACTATAAAGTTTTGTTGCAAACGGATGATGACATCAGACTTCTCAGCTCGCCCCTCAACATGCATGTGTTTGGAGTTTCGGCAGCCCAACACTGAATATTATATTGTGGGCGTTGTATTTTGATTAATAAAATAAAAATGATAAAACTTACAATATAAAAATGAAATTTAAATTACCCTGCTTCTAATTAAATAAAGCAGTTATTTTTATTTAGTTAAAAACGGGCCGAAAGAGACCTCCGAACTAGTAGTCTACCAGAAAGGAAAATTGTTTAAAAAAACCTTAATGTTTTTGCTCGGAATGAATTTTTAATCCCTGCATGATTTTAGTCATACATGATAAATATCAAATACGTTATAGCTTGACTACAAGTTTAAAAACAACGCCACAATTGTTATAATTAAGGACATCAAACTTACCATCATGAAATGTGTCTACACAGGCGATAATGCCAAAAAGAAAGAGAAACATCAGAAAATCAGCATATTTTATTCAAGAAATTATTATATGACATTAACATGCATTTATCATTCTTACAATCACCACCAGAATGTCCAACTTCACCATGATGAACTTAAAATTAGGTTCTATTCTTTTTCCTCAACAGTTCTCCTCACAAAACGAAATTCATTTCAAAAACAAATTTGATAAGAACAGTGTGGAAATTTTTAGCAACACCAAAAATAACAGCAAAGCTAATGTTTTCTGTTAGTTTAAGCACAAACTAAGAAAAGTAAAACCAAACTTTGTGGCAATAATTAAGACCAAACTGAACATGGTGTGTGTATATGGTGCATGTCGGCAATGTTGTCTCGGCAGGGGCGGGGCGTGGTCGAGGTGGGGCTTAGGTAGACGATATTATCGGATATCGCGATATTTTTAAAGGCGATTATCGATAAGATATTTTTGACATATCGCCCAGCCCTATATCACACTGATACTGATCGCTTCTCTGTTAACTGATACTGTTGAATAAGACTGAGAATTTAATCAAATATGGACAAAGGGTGCATATAAGAACTGTGTTTTATCTTTTTTTACTTCTTTCTTCTGGCTTTAAAAGAGTATTTATCTTTAGGTGGGGAATAAAACATTCTCCAAAACCTCTTTGGAGAAACAGGCCTTATAAACAACAAAATACTGATTCCCTTTTACACAGCTTCTTAATAAAATTCAGAAGTGCAAGCGTTGCTCATCTTAGACATGTTTTAATTTAAGAAAAGAAAAATAAATGAGTAAGAATCAGACAGATCGACAGAGAGAGAGAGACAGACGGATGGCTAGACTGAGAAACAAAGTCACAAAGTGAATGGTTGATATACCCATCGGAGAAAAAACAAGCAATGTATCTACATTAGGAGTCAGAACTGGGTGGAAAAAAATATATTTAGACCATCATTCATCTGGTTGGAAAAGAACGAGGTGTGGCAGAAGAGAAAGCAACGTCTGACAGTGAGAAACAGCATAGGTGTTTCACTGGATCTGAGCAAATTACTTAAACACAATTACAGAGATCCCCACCTTGATAGAACAAATGGCATTATTGCTATGGGGGATTTTCCCCACAATGTGCACATACATAGTAACGGGTGTTTATGCGAGTGAATGAGTTGAACTCAATGCAGATGTTCTGGTGCATGATAATGGAGTTTTCTGGGCCATTCCAGATTTAGGCTATCAGTCCAGACATGAGCAGAATGAAAAATCAAATTCATAACAAACAGTCAGAGAAAGTTTAACTACAATTCTAAAATTTATGAAGAAAACAACAGCACTTGCAAAAGGCCCCTGCAAACTCACTGCTGCATGCTGGGCTGTTGTGGGAGGTTATTAGTGCAGCTGGATGGTTGCTAGGGTGCTCTGGGTGGTTGCTAGGTGCATGTAAGTGTGTTTTGGGTGCTTGGTAGAGCTGACATGCTATTGCTAGGATGTTCTGGGTGGCTGCTAAGTAGTTGTTAGGGTATTCTGGGTGGTTGTTGATGCTTGCTAGGGTGTTATGGGTGGTTGCTAAGTGCTTGATATTGTGTTTTGGGAGTTTGATAGAGCTGATATGCTATTGCTAGGATGTTCTGGGTGGTTGCTGTGTAGTTGTTAGGGTATTTTGGGTGGTTGTTATTGCTGCTGTGCTGTTGCTAGGGTATTCTGTGTGTTTGTTAATATTTGCTAGGGTGTTATGGGTGGTTGCTAAGTGCTTGCTATTGTGTTTTGAGGTTGATAGAGCTGATGTGCTACTGCTAGGATGTTTTGGATGGTTGCTGTGTAGTTGTTAGGGTATTCTGGTGTTTGATAGTGCTGCTATGCTGTTGCTAGGACATTCTGTGTGGTTGCTAAATAGTTCTTAGGGTATTCTGGGTGGTTGTTAATGCAGCTATGCTGTTGCTAGGGTATTCTTTGTGGTTGCTATGTAGTTGTTACTAGGGGTGGGAATCGTCACCTCACGATCCAATCCGATTCCGATTCTGGGAGTCACGATCCGATTCCAGAACGATTCTTGATCTACTTTTTTCACCCTTTTTAATTAATTCGTTTACTGACTTGAGAATCTTACAATCCTTACATTTACATATCCTTACATAAGTAATTAAGTACTTTCTAAATAATTACAAATTGAAAAAAAATAATTAAAACAGTTGTATGTTAAGAATTTTAAACTAATATAATTTTAAAACACAAGCAAGTAGCAAATAATAAAGAGGAGCATAGATACATATTACAAACAACAAACGAAGAGTGTTTTCAGTATTTAAGATTATCTGAACGTTTTCCATTCAAGAACTGTGAGTGATTTTTCTTCATCTTTACTGTTGTTTTTTACTATGACCAGATTGACAGCGGGAGATCTATTACCAAAATAGATGCGCACGGATCTCTTTTGAAATATAAGTAGTAATGTGGTTTGTACTGTCCGTATAATCCCATAAGAGATAACTGGCTGTTTACATTAATTTTGCATCATAAAACCATTTTGAGACGCAAGTGCATTAAACCACTTACGCGGAGTCGCGCACAGCCGCATGCACGAGCAGTCTTCACAAACAAAACACATGTCAGCATTTGAAATTGAAAGCAGCCTTCTGTTAGTGAAGTTCATATTTTAAATATATAAGTCCACTGCATTCCAAACCACATAAATGATGACTTCGTAGAGCATTTGTAAGGAAAATACCGACGGGCGAGTCCGCACACTTCGATTGTAACATCAAACAAAGCGCGCGTCTCTCACAGCGCATCCTGTGCAATGAAGCCCGTGAATGTCCTTGTAATTCGCTTCAACCTTTCCGAACTTTATGAAAGATTATTTTACGGAAGGTTCGAGTGGTGTATGTGTGTGAGGAATTGCAAGCAAGCAGAATACGGGTGTTTCTAAAGCAAACTCAGCGTCATCGCGCATCTGGTTAAAAACTAAGCTCAGGATCGATTCTGAGAATTTCTGAGATTCTTAGTTTTTCCACAGAATCGTTGGAGAGAGAATCGCGATGGATCTATTTTTTTCTCCCACCCCTAGTTGTTACGGTATTCCGGCCGGTTGATTGAGCTGCTGTGCTGTTGCTAGGATGTTTTGTGTGGTTTCTAGGTAGTTGTTAGGGAGTTTATTGTGGTTTATAGTAGAGGTCGACCGATGTATTGGTTTTGCCGATTAATCGGCACCGATAGTTTTTTGCTGGAACTATCAGGTATCGGCAAAAATCCATGCCGATAGTTTTCCGGGTTGCGTCTGTTGCTGGAACGGCTGAGAAGGGTCTGCTGTCATTATACAGTACGAGAGCGGCCTCTTTGTTGTTAATGCTTCATTTATAGAGCTATAATATAGATCGCGCTGTCTCTTTCCGTTTGCTCCGTTTTTTAAACACCGAACTTCAGCCTCATCTATGCCTCATTGTTCGTTCATTCTTGAAGTAAACTTGTGTCCGTTTGAGCTGATATACTGTTGCTAGGATGTTCTAAATCAGGGGTCTCCTAACTTTGTCCTGGAGGGCCGGTGTCCTGCAGAGTTTAGCTCCAACCTTAATCAAACACACCTGAAAGCTAATCATGGTCTTACTAGGCACACTAGAAACTTCCAGGCAGGTGTGTTGAGGTAAGTTGGAGCTAAACTCTGCAGGACACCGGCCCTCCAGGACCGAGTTTGGAGACCCCTGGACTAAAACTAACTAAAATTAAAAAGGAAAATATTTAAAGTTAGCAGGGTAAACATTATTCACAAGGCCTTTGAAGGATGTTCAGCATTCTTCTTATTGAGTTTGTGTTTTTGCACAGCCCTTCAGGACCGAGTTTGGAGGCCCTGTTCTAAATGGTTGCTAGTTATTTGTTAGAGTATTCACTGTGATTATTAGTGTTGTTAGGGTGTTTTAGATGGTTGATCAAGCTAATAAGCTTTTGCTAGTATGTTCTGGGTGGTTGATAAGTAGTTGTTTAGGGTATTCTTGGTGGTAGTTAATATTGCTATACTGTTGCTATAGTGTTCTGGGTGGTTGCTAGGTAATTGTTAGAGCGTTTTGGGTGGTTGCTAAGGGGTTGTTATTAGGGATGTAACGATTCACTCAACTCACGATTCAAATCGATTCACAATTTTGATTTCACGATTCGATTCGATTCACGATTTTCAGCGCTTTACTTAGTTCTGTTGACTAATCGCTTTATACGCTTAAAGCATTTCCTTGGTTTCCACTGTAAACAAAGCAGCGCTGAACTTATGAACTTTAATATGCGTTATACAGAGGCAAGATGAAAAGAAAAAATACCATCTAAACTTTTCTAAAGACAGTAAGTTCCCCTCAGACATACAATTATATAAACTCCTACACCTAAATGAATCGTGATTTGTTTAGCATCTCAACCGATTTGAATCGTCACATATTTGAATCGATTTTCAACCGGCTCGCGGTTAATCGTTACATCCCTAGTTGTTATGTGTAGATGAGTTTTGTGTAGAGATGTGTTGTTGCTAGAGTATTCTGGGTGGTTATTAAGTGGTGGTTAGGGTATTTTGGGTGATTATTAGTGTTGTTTGGGTGGTTGATTGAGCTGCTATGCTGTTGCTAGAATTCTCTGGGTGGTTTTTAGGTAGATGTTGCTATATTCTGGGTGGTTGTTAGTGTTGGTATGCTGTTGCTAGGGTGTTGTTTGTGGTTGCTACATGATTGTTAGGGTGTTTTGGGTGCTTGATAGAGATGTCATGCTGTTGCTAGGGTGTTCTGGGTGGTTGCTAGGTAGTTGTTAGGGTATTCTGGGTTATTGTTAGTGTTTTTTGGGTGGTTGATTGAGCTGCTATGCTGTTGCTATTATTCTCCGGGTGGTTGCTACGTAGATGTTGTAGTATTCTGGGTGGTGGTTAGTGTTGGTATGCTGTTGCTAGGGTGTTGTTGGATGATTGCTAAATAATTGTTAGGGTGTTTTGGGTGGTTGATAGAGATGTTATGTTGTTATGCTGTTGCTAGGGTTTTCTAGGTGGTTGCTAAGTGGTGGTTAGGGTATTCTGAGTGGTTGTTAGTGCTGCTATGCTGTTGCTAGAATGTTTTGAGTGGTTACTTTCTAGAGCAAATAAAACCAACCCACTGGATGAAAATTCAGTACAGAACAGTCATCTAGAATGCCTACTGCCTACTGTCACCAGACTTGAACCCAGAGAAGCCTTGAAAGCATACAGACTCTACGAACTGGGCCTCGCCGCAGAGACAGACAGAGCCAGGCGGCCTGTGCTCTTTACTGCACACAAAATAAGGCAGAAACAGAGCTAGACTTTCTGACCTTATGCATGCCCTAACCACACACAAATTAAAGACACTATGTTTCCCGGTTTGTAAAGAACCTCAGAGACTCGTAAGACTGCTTTGAATGTGAAATCTGACTTACAGAGAAAAGGGCAACCAGTGGGACACAAATGTCATGCTGAAAGTGACCTGCATATTAGATAAAATACATTTTGATTCATAGTTCTGACCTGGTTTGCAAAATAAACTACAAAATTAATAGACTCACTATACTCTCTCCCAACTAATGCCATAAACTATACAGGTACATAATATTAGAGGTTAAAATTAACAACAAAACTATTATATTCAGTGCTATTTATTTTCAGATATAACAGTCACACACAATAAAAATGTTTGTATACAACTAAATTGATAGTTTTCAGTCACGTGACTGGCTCGAAGACCTGGCGGGCAAAACATCCATAGAACTGCAGCAAGTTTTGGCCATCAGCAATCCATATAAATCACCCACTGCAATATGTCAATCATTAAAAACAGCAGAACATTCTAAAACGTTTAATGTGAAAACACTTAAAGTGCCTTTAAAACGGTGATATTAAATGATTAAATTCAGTAAACAGCTTATTGATGATACATGCTTTATACAGGCAAGAAAATGAGCCCAGAACGCAATGCGCTACATGGTTAAGTGTCTTCTTTATAATGGTTTTCTATGGGAAAACATTTAATATTAAGCTTTGCGCATTGCATTTATATTCTGGGTTCATCTGTTTGCCTGTACAAAGTCTGCATCATCAATAAGGTGTGTACTGAATTTGTTGGATTTTTGTAATAAAATGTACGACATTAGAAAGCTGAGACTTTGTTTCTTATCAGATGTAACAAACCACACAACTCTTTGCGATTATTGGATGGGAGGCACATTATAATATTTGGTGAAGGGAAAACAGTGGACAGTGTTTATTGGCTGATACATTGGTGCGTCCATACTATATATTGAGTTTATTAATATAAGTCCCTGTTTTGTTATCCCCCCAAAAAAACTAGTGAAGCTTGAATCTTAACCCTCTACCGCATGGTGTAGCCATATGGCAACATACTCTTTGTGTTAATTTCCTTGCCATTGTCTCTTTAAGAGAACATTCTCGTTTTTTTTGTTGAAACAGAAAATCGGTGAGACAGACATATTTGAGTGAAAAGACAGAACACAGTTCATTTACAAACGTGCCATTAAGCCAAAGATAAACATGACAAACATCTAATGAAGCGCTGGCATGTTTTATTCCATTAACAAACTGTCTCAACACACCATCAGATGCTACTTCATAAATCCTTTTTAATGAAACACACACATGCACGTACATACACACACACAGACTCACTAAATAAGCCAGATAATTGCAGTGTTGAAGAACATCACGTAGACTTCCAGTAATTAGGAGATTATATCCACATAGCCAGAGAGGGGAGGTGAAATCGCTCAGCTCTTCTCAAACCTCTAATGGGGTCAAAAACAGCTCGATAAATCCAGTGCTGGGCTTTCAAATCCACTGCAAGCGGGGTGAAAGGGGGAGATGTAGGGGCAGGTGAAGTACTCGATAAGGGTACGGATGTTAAAGTTAACATGAAATCAAAATTGACCATTGACTTTCTTATTACATGTTCCTGATGGTATTTTGAATGTTTCATAAGTGCATGTTATTTCAATGAATGTGCGCAGCCAGAATGAGTCATGATTAATGATGGAAGAAAAGAGTGGCACACTGCAAAAACTATTTAATGCCTGTGTGTGTGTGTGCGCGTGTATATATATATATATATATATACAGTGGGTACGGAAAGTACTCAGACCCCCTTCAATTTTTCACTCTTTGTTATATTGCAGCCATTTGCTAAAATCATTTAAGTTAATTTTTTTTCCTCATTAATGTACACACAGCACCCCATATTGACAGAAAAACACAGAATTGTTGACATTTTTGCAGATTTATTAAAAAAGAAAAACTGAAATATCACATGGTCCTAAATTTATTAGTATTAGTATGAATTCTCATAAATATTAGTATAGCTTAGTATTTTAGTATATATTATATATTACTGTTGTATATCTTACTTTAATAATATTAATAATTTGCTTTATTTATTGGTATGGCAAAATATTAAATAATTTAAATAATCTATATATTACATGTTTTGTAGTGTGCCATTCACAAACAAACAAATAAATAAATACATACATACATACATGCATGCCCTGCATATATTTCTTGTTTATCCTGTTTCACTCTTTCAAAATTTTCTTGATGGTCTTAGGTGTTTGTGTGTCTGTGACAGTAATTGACCAAGACATATCCAAGACAGTAATTGATGGGTTTGGGTGTGGTAGGTGCATATTATTGGTGTATATATATATATATACCAGAACATGGCAAATTAAATGTGAGCAAACTCTCCCTGCTGAATTGTCTATGATAATGTTGTCTCTCATCGCTCACATCTCACAAGGGCAGGCGAGGGGTGGCGGCAGGACAGGATATGGATCTGTCTCTGAAAACTTGGCATTGGTACATTATTATAGATTTTCCAACAGTAAATGACATTGTTTGTCCACACTACACAAAAAGAAGCTGGTCCAATCATTTGAGCTTTACAATATGCTTATGTTTGTTTATTCAGTGTGTTTTTGAGCTTGAAGGTCATCCATTCTTCTAAATGTACTGACAAAAGGAAAGGTACGCTGCCGTTGTTTCATTTTCTGTCTAATTGTCAGATCAGGTCTCAAGGAAACAGAATTATTTCAATAATCAACAATGGAGAATGAGAGACATGTCCACTGCCAACACCTCATTTTCCGTGTGCGAACAACCTGCCATTGTTATTCAAAGTAGAATTATTCTAGAAGGAATCCATTTAATTCTCCTCATGTCTAAACAGCTTTGTGGATGGATTGTATATATTTATTTATTTTTTAAATAGCCAGCATAATTTCTCAGGCAGCCATTATTATTTAACAACTTCAGCCTGGGCCAACAGATAAAGTACCACCTTTCAGAGAAAGATGAATCAATCGTTTTATTGTTGTGCCTATTGTGATAACTGCTACATTTTCTAAGTCTAAATCTTTATCATAAATATAATCCTGACTTTATGTCCCAGATTTTGTGAATGAACAAGGACTGTATAGTACGTTATAAGTGGTCTATAGGGCATTTGTTGTGACATTGGAGTGTGTGCAAGATATTTAAGACACTTCTGAGATGTTTATGCTTATTTCTTGCATTTTGATCAATCAAATTTCTGACTGATTAGATATGCATATTTCATTTAGATTTGGCCACATTAGCCAGATTGCTGTGTGTATTAAATGCATATTGGATCTATTTGTCTATCTGTCTCTCTCTGTCTGTCTGTCTGTCTGTCTGTCTGTCTGTCTGTCTCTATTTATTTATTTATTTTAGTCTGTCTGTCTGTCTGTCTGTCTGTCTGTCTGTCTGTCTGTCTGTCTGTCTGTCTGTCTGTCTGTCTGTCTGTCTGTCTGTCTGTCTGTCTGTCTGTCTGTCTGTCTGTCTGTCTGTCTCTATTTATTTATTTATTTTACTACACTTGAAAATTTTGTTTCTTGTCCAAGTTCTTTTAAGAGATGTTTTTTTTTTTAAAGACTGAATGGCAAACTAACAACAAACTGTAACGCTACTGTGGCAAGCAATGTGTGTATATGTCTTAAACAGTTCTTAAAAATAAATACATATAAAAACACATCAAATATTGGTATTTCTTATGTTTTTGTATTTTGTATTTTATGTTTATGTATTTTATTTATTAGTGTTAGTATATATTACAATTCTCATAAATTAGTGTGAGTGTGTGTGTTTTTGTGTATAAATATGTATATATGTGTGTTTAACATTCTTAAAAATAAAAAAATAAAAAAATATATATATAACAAGTTCTTAAAAGAAATATATAATAATCTCTATTTATTTATTTATTTTACTACACTTGAAAATTTTGTTTCTTGTCCAAGTTCTTTTAAGAGATGTTTTTTTTTTTAAAGACTGAATGGCAAACTAACAACAAACTGTAACGCTACTGTGGCAAGCATTCATTTTAACTGGCTTTTGAACTTTTAATATTTAATATTATTTATTATTAGATATATAAATTAATATTCATTAGCTAGATTTATAACGTAAAATTTGTCCCTCAGACTTTTTCGATTGTTCTTACACCTTTGCATGAAGTGGTTTTATTTCAGCGTCATTGACATTATAATATTTGTTAATATAATTAGATTATTTTTTTGTTTGTTTTCAGTTTTCACTTTAATTTTAAAATTTGGGTAATATTTTATGTCTATAGTTTTTATTTTTTATTTTTAGTTGTGCTTCAAGTTAAACTAAACAAAAATTCGAAATGTTATTATTTTATTTCAGTTCACATTTATTTTATTTCAAGTAACAAGTTTTATTTTATGGTTTTAGTTTTAGTTAACCATAATAACCCTGGCTCGAAGAATACAACACACAAACCCTATCCTAACCCTAGTTATGTGTTTTTGTTGGTTAAAACAAGCAAGATACAGACGTCTGTAGCATAATATAAATAATGTATTTCGATTGTTCACTCATAAGCATTGCTGCAAATGGGTTCTGCAAATAAAAGTTAATATTTGATTATAGCAGTGTTGTTTCATTGACAGGTTTGTGGTTTTGGCAAGATTTAAGCAGCTTGAATTGGTGCAGCACAGCAGGGTTGCATCCCACAGCACTTTTAAAAGACTGAGGGCCACAGACCCATGAGGCCGGTGAACACCTGGCCCACCTCAAACAGGCGAACATATACCCACACACACACACACGCACACACACACACACACACACACACACACACACACAC
>NW_015537962.1:616073-632375 GCF_001515605.1 Sinocyclocheilus anshuiensis
ACACACACACACACACACACACACCACCCTCTCCCTGGAGACCTTGCTACAGAGAAAAAGGGAGATATATGAGTGGAAAATGAGGTGAGAGATATTGTGTATGCAAACAAGAACACCTACAACTGTGAAGCTCAGATGTTTTTAGTCATCACACATTTCCTTTTTTCCAGGCTTCCTTGTTCTCTGCGGTTTATTTTTCTGGCTGTTTATCCTCATATGAGGTGTGTAAAAAAAAATCAATAGTACCTTTTTTCTTAATGGTGACTAAATTCTCAAGCACTGTATAACAAAAATACTGCGTGAGATAGATAGATAGATAGATAGATAGATAGATAGATAGATAGATTAATTTCCAAGTAATTTGCTGTATTTCACCAAATTTGTCAGGAAATCTCATTCTTATCCAGCCATTTGCTGTTCTATTTAAATCATTATCAATTAGCAGCAGATCAGGCCTTCCTTCATGACTAATTAAAGCAATTAGAGAAAGCTTGAACGAATGCATTTTATACAGATAGCAGCACCAAAGCGACTCATTTCGCTCACAGGTCAAGAGCAGAGTAATTAACTGCCGATTACACCCTCAGCCTAGTGTGCTTCAGAGGAAACCGACGGGGAGACATGCATGCCGGTGGTGTGTTGGCTTTGTGTTTCAGTGTTTATTTGTGCATACAGGGTGCATGATTCTATTTTGACCTGTAAAGTGAGAAATGCTTTGATATATATGCTATGATAAAAAGTTACGCATACTGTGAACATGGTCATTATCACCCATCCCTACCAGCCAGTCTAAAATACCAGTCTAAATTACTTAAATGAAGCCACACTGATGAGAAATTAAATTGAATGTGCGAACCCCAGGGAGGCCTGGATTTATCTCATGTCTTAGAAATAGACTGTCAAATATTGCTGCCGCACATGCTTTTGTCGTGTTAAATGTAGAGATGCTGTGCCCCTGTTGAGGTTTTCTTCTGGGGTTTCTCGTCTCACGCTGATCTCCTCGTGTCAAACTGTTCATCAGGAGGGATCGATACAGAGGCGCAGTGATAAACAAGCAGATCTGATAAGTCAGGATTAGTAACGCACACAGAAGCTCTTTTCCAAGCGCTTGTCTGCTTATCGAGACATAATTTTTAGACATGCTGCTGACATGAAGGCTGTTCCAAATGGTGGATACCTGGTTCATGCAAAATTCATAATTGAATTGGCCCCTGTTTAATTAAGTGTGAATTTGAATTGAATTGCGATGACAAGAAGAGGAATTGCAATGCAAAGACATTTGACACAGGTAATGCTTTCTGTGAAATTTTGTATTCTTCCTCCTGGTCTACAAATGTTATTAAATATGAACTAATTACATATTTCTATAGGTGTAATTTCAAACATTTATCTATCTTGACAAATTAGGTAAATTTAACTTTCTTCATTGCACATTCTACTTCCTTGCATTCAAATTGCAATTCTGCATGCTGTTTGTAATTCAAATTGAAATCAGATTTAGAAATTAGAATTAGTGCACAACAAACTCTAAGGTAGCAGTGCATGGATATTTTATGTAGAACAGGGTTTCTTAAACCGTGGTTTGCAAGTTGATAAAAAGCTAAGGTCACACTTTAGTTTGGGGTCCAATTCTCACTATTAACTAACTATTAACTACAACTTCTGCCTCTATAAACTCCTAATTTGCTGCTTATTAATAGTTAGTAACGTAGTTGTTAAGTTTAGATATGGATTAAGGAATCTAAAATACTGTATGGTCATGCAGAATAAGGCATTAATATATGGTTTATAACTAATAAACATTCAATATGCTAGTAATATGCATGCTAATAAGCAACTACTTAACAGTGAGAACTGGTCCCTAAACTAAAGTGTTACCAAGGCTAATAATTAAATCATAAAAAAAATCTAAAATTAAAATTAATTTTGGATTTTTTAATTCTAAATAAAATAATTAAAAGGATCAAAGGAGTTTGGCTAACAAAAAAGTTTGGGAATACCTGATGTAGAAGATAATCCCAAAAATGCAGTGCCCTTATCTTGATGAACAAGGTGAGAGAAATCTAAATCATTATATTCCAAATAAAAATGTTATATTATTATGCTTATTAGACAATCGCATTGCTAGTTTAGTAGCATGCCAATGTGAAACTCTATTGAAATCAATTGTGAGTGGCGCTGAAGGTGTTTTAGATTATGCACTGGACAGTGGTTTAGTTATTCTGAATGGATCCGTACAGTAGCATGTACAGTCAGTTTAAGGCAGCTGGTTTAGTGGTCTTTTGGCGTCTCCCTGTTTTCCTGTTTGATATCGCAGCTTAACTGGTGCCTATTTATATTAAAAATGCTCTAAACAAATTTTGGGGAAGTACCGGCACTTCTTTTTTTCCACTTCAAGCACTGCTTTAGGCAGCGAATCAGCACGCCACATATATACAACTCACGCGACGCCCACAAAAGACCGGCATTCATTATAAAACACTCGTGCTTTTAAGCCAAATACATGCTGAAAAGAATAATTTACTGCCATCTGGACGCGAGTCACTATTCTCTCCGCCATCTCTGATGAAATCGGCTGTGTTTTCTCTGCATTAGCGCTGTTTTGAACTTATTACTTATTACTAATGCATTCCCTTACTGGATCCTTGAACTAGGCCTGGGAGATAAAATGGTATCAGTCGATAACAATAATCGATAACGATATAATTTTTTTTCGATATAGCGCACAATATAGGCACGTGCTATGAGTGACAGCACACATGAGCACATGCTGAAATGAGTGCTGTGCCTGCCTGTGATGAGGAGATTGTGAATAAAAAAAATGAATATGTGACGCTGGACCACAAAACCAGTCATAAGGATAAATTTTTCGAAATTGAGATCGATACATCATCTGAAAGCTGAATAAATAAGCTTTCCATTGATGTATGGTTTGTTAGGATAGGACAATATACTGGCTGAGATACAAACATGATCTTTACTTAATGTCCTAATGATTTTTGGCATAAAATTAAAATCAATAATTTTGACCCATACAATGTATTTTTGGCTATTGCTACAAATATACCCCAGCGACTTAAGACTGGTTTTGTGCTCCAGGGTCACATATTAGTCAAATTTAAAAATAAACATTTTAGACGGACAACTATGACTGCTGCACTCGCGTCTCACACAAAGTTTAAACAGTTTAAACGTTTAGAAAACACGGCACAAATTTGTGGAGGTTTATTCCTTTTCACCGTGTCCTAATAATTTTTTTAATGCAATCTGTGTGATCAGTGATTCGGCTCTTTGTATTAAGCAATGCATACATTATGCTGTTTTGTTCATAATTGTTTATGCAATTTACGAAATTATATTTGATTTAGATATGTTAATTTAGACGTTATGCACTTTTTTATAGACAGGTAACGTTATTTCAAGTTATTTCATTGCATTGCATTTAATGCACTGCATTACTTTGCTCATTGTGCCCTCCTGTGACCCTGGGAAACAAGCCAAAAGTTTCCGTAAGACTTATTAATCTGCATATAAAACATTAGAAATTAGATATTTGTTTAATTTTTATTTTGTGTTTGGCTGTTAAAACAACAACAAAAAATGGTTGTTTGTCTCAATAAAACGGGTTAATTTAAAAATACAGTGGTTAAATAAAAAAATAAAAAATTCTATTGCTCTTTGTTTTAAAAAAGGTTAGCCTATTAAAAATGTCAATAATTATCGATACCGAACGATATAAAACATTATATCGTTGATACATTTTGAAGCTATATCGCCCAGCCCTACCTTGAACTTTCCAGAAGTTTACCAGTTTCAAATGATCTCCTGGGTAGTGTGCTTTATAGTGTCATTTCTAATCACCCAGACACTGACGCTTTGACTCAGTACTGGCAACATGTCAGAAGTGCCGGTACGCACGAAAAAGTGCCAGTACGCTAAAGACTAAACTATCGAAGTGCTGGTACTGCGTACCGGTGCGTACCGGCCCACTTCAAGCACTGGCCTGGAGCGATCCAAATCATTTGCTTACGAGGTTTGTTTTCAGTTAGGATGCAGACAGCGAGGCTGCTCACAAAATTTGGAATAGATCAAGAGTGTCAGAAGGAGAGATAGAGAATAAATGAGCGATTGTGTGTTTGAGACAAAGGGAGAAATGGATAGAAAGAAAGGGTGGAGGAGAATGGGATGTCAGGAAGCTGATCAAAGACCGTAGCAGTGTGAATATTCATGCATGTCTTGTTAAAGTCCAGTACGTGTTGGCCTATTTGCCAGGGAAGTGCAGAGATCTGGCTCTGGGGTTTATTTTTAGATATCTCATGGCCATTAAGAACTAATAGGGCTTAAGACGGTAAACCATCACATCGCACACCGACCCGAGTGACACGCAAGGACAAGGAAGATCGACAAATCGAAGCAGGCAGGCAGAAAGAGAGGCTCCTTTGTTGAAAAAGTCGAGCGCAAGGGTAAATAAATAAAGGAGGAGAATACCCACATGATGGTTGGATCGGGAAAGTGACTGTTTTCATGTTCACGTCTTGACGGAGCTGACGAGGCAGGATCGCCTCATTCAGTATTCCGCTCAGGAAGAGAAAAGCCAGGGATTCTACGGCCAACTCGACTCATCTTCAAAGAGATATTAACATAGCGCTGGATCCTTTTTATCTCTCCTCTAATTTCAAGGATGCCAGCTGAAATTAAAACACAGCGAGAGTGAAACAAGACTAAAAATATATGGAAAGAGAGAGAGTAGGAAAGCAGGTCGAGAACAGGCAGCCCATGGTGCACAGGAAGCAAACGTGCTCTTAATGAGGCCTGCTTTATTACGACCCCGCCACAGTCAGAGTGGAAACGGCAGGTGGGATTCGGCATTAGCGGGATCGCGGTTCGCGCCGGATGGAGATCGGGGTGGATTATGTTCATTAAGAGTTCAGAGCGCATAAGTTACTCAATGCTAATATAGGTACGTCTAAGAGAAGAAATGACATGACAATAGTCAGCATGTCATTTATATAGTCCATGTCATGTATATAGAGTGCAAGCTCTGGAAGTAAAAAGCAGAGACATTTAGTGTTTCTTCTATTATTCAATTTTGGTGAGCCTGTGCGAAATGTAGCCTCCGTTTCCTGTTCTTAGCTGACAGGAGCGGCACCCGGTGTGGTCTTCTGCTGCTGTAGCCCATCTGCTTCAGGGTTCGACGTGTTGTGCGTTCAGAGATGCTATTCTGCATACCTTGGTTGTAACGAGTGGTTATTTGAGTTACTGTTACCTCTAACCAGTCTGCCCATTCTCCTCTGACCTCTGACATCAACAAGGCATTTTTGTCCACACAACTGCCGCTCACTGGATATTTTCTCTTTTTTGGACCATTCTCTGTAAATGTACCTAATAAAGTGGCCGGTGAGTGTGTATATATATATATATATATATATATTTTTTTTTTATATATACTTGGAAGATATGGAATGACACAATGTTTTCATGAAGCGTTGTGAACGTCCTTGAACATTTATAATTTTTTCTCAATTTTCATGTACTTTTTTGCTTTAAATCAAAAACCTGTGAAGAAAATGAAAATAGGAAAAATACCAAGACCGCTGCAAAAGTGGGCCATCACAGTTGCACTCTATTGCCCCTCCCCTCATAAAAACAAAAAACAAAACTGGCAATCACAAGCTAAAATTGCCAGTTTCACTCCAACTTTTGAGCACATGTGAGACCTGCCTAGTTACTGGATTTGGCAAAGTCTGTGATATCAAATCTTTTGAAAGACACTTTTAAAAAAAGTTTTGTTTGTTGTACTGGGTGCTCATTAAATAGATGCAGAACTGTTTGTAGAAAGTGTGTGTGATCAGAATTTCTTAGGATGATTATTTTGCAGCATATGTATGCAGCATATATTACTACTATAGTACTACTGGATATCTACTTGAAACTAAGTGATACAAAGTAGACAACTTTATTGATTATAACGAGTGTTCTAGTTTTGTCATGTTGCTCACTTTCAGTGTAGACTGTGTTTTAGAGAAAAGTAATATTCTATTTTAGTGAACTCTGTGTATGCCGCACACGGTTGTGTAACAGCCACAACATAACCCAAATACCAGCTGCACTCAGAGACAGCCTGCATTTTCAAACACGCATTCATATTTTATAACAGCTTTTCTTTTAATTTAGACTGTTGTATTAGACTATTTTTGACCTTTGACTCGTTCTTTCTTTGACATTGCGTGCATGTACATGTTTTATGTTCAGCAGTCTAGTACACTTGTCAACATCTTCTATGGGCTCCTATTGTATAGCTTTGGCCCTGCATACTAGACACCTTTTGGCATTTAGATTTTAATAAAGACGGTGGCCTATTTATGTTTGTATCACAGACTATTCCAGATGTTACATATTGCAGTTGTGTAAATGATGATCATTAAATCATTAGACAAATATCGTTGATTGACAATAGAGCAGTAGAGCCCTAATTATTATCGTCCAAAATATCTTGCAAAAACACAGTGGCAGTACCATGGTAAAGTGATGTTTCAGATAGTCATAGAATGGTACTTTGAAATATAGTAGTGACAATCAGGATGTAGAAGCCTGGAAATACCATGGTATTGTCATGGTAAATGTCCTAAAAATGTGGTCTTATGTAAAGAAAATATATGAAAGACCATGGTATTACCATAGTAAATGTTCAAAAAACATGGTTCACCAAGGTACTTCAAATAATATCATAGTATTACAGTGGCAAATGTCTAATAAACATAGTTCTTCAAGGTACTTCAAATAATATCTTGATTTCACTATGCTAACTGCCAAACTATTCTTCTTATTCCAAGATACTTCAAATAATACCATAGTATTGCTGTGGTAAATAAAAAACATGGTTCCAGGTATGTGGCTCTTTAAAGTATTTCAAATAATACAGTGGTATTACTATTTAAGGTACTTCAAATAATGTTATGATTTTACCATGGTAACTGTCAAACTAGCCTTCTTATTCCAAGGTACTGCAGACAGTACCATAGTATTACCATGGTAAATGTGCAAAAAAAAAAAAAAAAAAAATGGTTCTTCAAGGTACTTCAAATAATATTGTGGTATTACTATAGTATATGTTCAAAAGATTGTGTTCAAAAGATTGTTTTAAGGTACTTTAAATAATATCATGATTTTTATCATGGTAACTATCAAAATGGCCTTTTTCTTTTAAGGTACTTCAAATAATACCACAGTATCACTGTGGTAAATGGTACTTTAAATAATATCATGATTTTTATCATGGTAACTATCAAAATGGCCTTTTTATTTTAAGGTACTTCAAATAATACCACAGTATCACTGTGGTAAATGTCCAAAAACATGGTTATACAATGTTTTTCAAATAATATCTTGATTTCACCATGTTAACTGGCAAACCATGGTATTATCATGGTAAATGCACAGAAACCCTTTGAAATACTTTTTTTAGTGCTTGAGAGATGGAAAGATTGTATGAGGAACTCTGAAATGGGAGAGAGACCAGAACAGAGAAAGAGAGGACAAGCAGGTGTGTGTGTGTGTGTGTGTGTGTGTGCGCGTGCTCAGGTCCAGAGGAGAAGCTCTCAAAAGAAGATTCTCCAGAGCCCATTGAATATTGATGTTCCACTCCTTCATGTAACACTTGGCTTTTATCTCTTCCTCTCTCTCTCTGAACAGCACCTTTAAGAGTCTTATCCATCTATTGATACCATGCAGTCTAAACCACCATTACAACTCACATTCACCATGTACCACTGTGGCAAACATACAGAGAAAGCCGCTCTCCGGCTAATTACTGATCTATTTAGCCTGTAAAACTAAAGGGGACCGTTAATGCACAGAAAATGCAACTGAGAAAGCGGCATTAATTTATCAGAGGCATGCACACATTCACACGCAGTCAAGTCTTTTATCAGGGATCTAAGAGTTTATTTGTTGTTCCTCGCAACAATCCCAGTTAAAACTGTAATACTGCTCCGGATTAATCTGAAATTCCTTGAGAGTGCCCTTGCATAATGAATGATGTGAATGCATGAGCACAAAACCCATTGTTTATCCATCAAGCAGCAGAATTATTAAAAGGGAAAAACATCCTTGTAGAAGGCGAAAGTATTCAGAGGCAGCAGTTTCGCTTACTAAAGAGTGCAGAGTTGAAGTTTTAGCTTACTACAATAAAACGCCCCAGTACATTAGATAAACGTCAGGAGTCAGAGATGCTGGAAGGTTCAGGTTATTCACCATTAGCCGAGACTGTGCATCTCCTCACTGTTTTGGCTGATGCACTTCACTGATGCCGTCATAATGGGTTCCGTTGTAACATAAAATTCACCGGATTGAATTCTGAGTGTTTTTAATTGAGTTGTGAGGACTTGATGTTGTGGACTGGTCTTTCTTCGGTGTGCTGGTTTAATGTGAAGGTAATGATCTGGTGGTGAATGGAGCTTGATGATTAGGAACAGATTGCCTGGCCTGGGATCATAGTGTCAAGACTGTCAGTCTAAATCCGATTTTTGTTCATATCCGATTGGAAACTGATCTAAATTATTGACTGTCCACACTGTGTATCGCAACTGCTCAATTCCGATATATATATAGTCAACTGAGCCATCGCATCAGTTTGTATGATCCTTGGGAATCAAACCCATGGCTTTAGTGTTGGTAACATCATGCTTTATTAGTCGAGCTACAAGAACTATCTCTCATGAGAAGCTGTATCACAGGCCACTTTAACATGTGAAATGTATTTAAACTATTCCTCCAGTATCAAAATTAATTCCCTTTAGGAAAAACAAAAATCTTAATTTGGCCCAGATCAATGTGGCAGAGCTGCCTATATGGAGAACCACTGCTCTGCGGTTTCTATTCTTCAATTAGAGATCCTTAATTGCTAACTGAATTTCCCTGCGCTGCTCTCTATTCGTCGCTATCAAAGCTTCTGGGCACGTACTGCACTCACCCTGACTTTGCCGTGTCTTAGGATGGTGTTATCTCGCCGGCCTGCAACCCTCCCTTGCCAAATGGTCTTTTTTCTGTGAAAATGTGAAAAGTTTGCAAGAAATTGATGTGCATTATTGATCCCTGATGGGAAATTCAGAACAAAATAGCGGAAAACATCAAATGCAAAACACAGCTCAGTCTTCCTTCTTGCGCAAGACATCACAGAGCAAGATAAAAGAGACACGTGCAATGTTACTCCAGGCCCAGTTGACAGCTCACAGTAACGTGAGGACGGGCACAACTGGGAGATAAGTAAGTGCTGTATCGTCTGATGGCAACCGGCAGAAAACTTCCCCAGTAGTGTTTTTTATAACACTGTTGTCGAACAAGCCAGTGGCTAAAGGTCCTCCAGGACGAGCGCTGTGGGCAGAACGGGGAGAGTATTTTCTGGATGGACTCGAATTTCACCAGCTTCATCTTCTGTGCCGCTGCTTCAGGAGAGCCCAGGGACCTCATTTATAAAATACTGCATAGAAAGAATCCTAAATTTGATTTTGCGATCATTTCTCAACGTGCGTACGTGTGATTCACAGAACGAACGTACGCACAGAAAACGTGCGTATGCCTCTCTTTTAGATGTGAAATCTATAAATTGCAATGATCTTGAAATTGTGCGCAGCTGAACAGTTTCAGATCTCCGCCCTGTAAACAATGTCTAATCAATGTCCTTGACTTATAAAAGAGCACCTGACAATGTCCAAATCTTTTACAAGCGGCAAGAATGGCTTATATTTCCAAAAACCTGCAGCACTCGGGCAAACAAAAGTGCGTACGTCTGCTCAGACCCTGACGTGGCGCTAAGCTCTTTTCCACGTCAAAGACCGTTTTTATAAATATGAAGGTTGCCGTGGATTTTTGCGTACGCACACTCTACAATCAATAATATGTTTTATAAATGAGGCCCCAGGTGACGTCTGATAACACAACCGGCCTTCTTTATTGCTTTGTTCGGATTCTCAGAATCGACTGAACTAGTGTTGCTCTCTCTGCACTATACATAAGTATGCTGGCTATTGCAAACAAATATAACATCTCTAACAGGCTACTGCACACATTAAATGACCCCAGTCTTCCCGAGAAGTAGAGTCTGTTCTGCTGTTTCCTCTATAGATGACTAAACAACAGCAAGCCATGTGGATATTTCATTGCTTTTAAGAAGCAGAGATGATTTTGTCTCCGATGATTTAGCTTCAAGATAGTAGCAAAATTATTTATTGTACAAAATAAAACAAAAATATCTTTCAGGCTCAGACATTTGCTATTACTCTGAATTGCATAGATACAATATGTTAAAACAATTAACATTTCATTCTAAATATTTAAATATACAGGCAGACATTTACTGCACAAAAACAAAGCACATTATGGTTGATAAAAACATTATTTGTCCTTATATTTTTTAAGATAAGGATTTTTTTTTTTTGTTCAGTATCATGCAATCTGTCCAATTTGTAGTTTGTTAGTAAATTTGCACCCAATAACAATGTAATTTAATTGGACGATAAACTAAAACAATATATAGGAAGCATTTTCTTGATTTTATAATTTATTAATTAATTAACTTTATTTATTTATTTTTGCATTTTATTATTTACACTATCATTGAATCACTTTTTTGTCTGAAGTGTCTCACTAAGGCTGCATTTAATTGTTTAAAATCACAGCAATACAGTAATATTGTGAAATAGTATTACAATTTAAAAGAACTGCTTCTATTTTGCTATCTATTTAACAGCTATTACTCCAGTCTTCAATGTCACATGATTCTTCAGAAATAATTTTTAAATTAAAAATTATTTTCTGATTTGGTGCTCAATAAACTTTTATAATTTATTTTATTTTTTTATGGATTCTTTGCATTTTTTAATTTGAAAGTTCAAGAGAACAGGATTTATTTGAAAGATTTTTTGTAACAATTTAAAAGTCTTTACTCTCACGTTTGATGAATTTAGTATATCCTTGTTGAATTAAAGCATTGATTAAATGATTGAATAAAAATGTTTGTATGGTAATGTTCCCCTCTGCTGTCCCTATTGGAATATAGAGGGTATGGATAAATTAGTAATTTTCCTATGGCTGTGCACTCTTAATCAGTAATTTAATTACCAGTTGCTAGCAAGTATTCTTACTTTTATATTCACTCTAAAAAATGCTGGGTTGTTTCAACCCAAATTTGGGTCAAATATGGACTAACCCAACCGTTGGGTTAAATCTGTAAATTACATTTTTAACCCAAAAGTTGGGTTAGTCCATATTTGATCCAAAGTTGGGTTAAAACAACCCAGCATTTTTTAGAGTGTATGGTTAGTTGACTGGTAGTGGATCATGTGAGCTAATTTGCATAAAGTTAAATTCAGCTCGTCTTTGTCACATCGCCAGCAGTTATTGTTGCTCATGTCACCTTGAATCTCCTTCAACACTCATTGAAAACAAATGACAGCCAGTTGCTTTGTTGCTGCAAATCTTTGTCAATGTGAACTCCCTATTATACAGTTTTTCTGGCAGGTGTGCAAAGAACAGGGCTGGACACACACCTCCTTCCCTGTAATCTTCAGAGGCTGATTTGTACACTTAAGGTGGCGAGGATAAGGAGGGTTTAGCCTCTGATAGCATCTCAGTCATTTAAAGAGGGTTTGTTCTGGCCCAAAGCTCTGATGTTACCCAACAGACAGCTAAAAATCTCACAGAAACAGGTTCTAAACTTGTTTACAACACAGAAATGGGCAGAGGAATAGAGAAAAATCTAAGAGCAGAAGTAGGACTGGGCAATAAAGCTAAAACTATTATATCTCAGTGTTTTTAGCATTTTGACAAAGTGTAGTAAATATCTTTATATTTAAACGTTTGCTCTAAAATGACTTGAAAGTGTTTTTTTTTCCTTTCCAATTCTACTATTTCACTATTTTAACCACTATTAACAAGTAGATATGTATGGTAGCCCATTTCCTCCACGAAATAAAAATATAAAAAAAAAAAGTTAATTGTGATTTTTAGTCTTTAAATTCTTACAATTCTGAATTTATATCTCACAATTCAGACTGCATCATTTGCTGGTGTCATTGTTTTTGACCCATGTTAACTTTTGTTCTAATAAATAAGCTTATATGACACCAAAATTTTAGATACCAATTAAATTTAACAATTCTCGTTTCCAATTTCTATACCACAGCAAAAACTACTAGCCTAGCAAATATAAAGTTCAAACATTATCAAAGACAAGTGAACAGTCAGTAAATAAGAGCAAATGAACAAATTACAAACATACAAAGATACAAATGAAATTATGCTTCATGAAAACAGCAGACAGGCTGAATGAGAATGCAAATTTACTCTCTGACAGCAGGTGGCGCTAATGGAACAGCAGCGATACAGCGTTTCCTTGGTTACCACTGTGAACAAAGCAGTGCTGGCTTATTAACACTAAATGTATTATACAGAGTCATCACAATGTTTAAGATGTTAATTTTATCTTTACCAGCCAAATCATTGTGAATATATCTTGAACATTTTGAGATATTTTGCAACCCTAAGCATAACTCCCTGTATTTTCCATCTATCTCTGGTCCACATGGTGTCTTTGCAAGCAACATCTACCAGAATGATGCAAATACCTAGTCGTACACACGCGTGCACCTGCAGCAGAGCAAACAAATAGGTCTGTTTATCTCCCAGCTGCACTTTCATAAATCATGCAATTGTATTGTGGATTATCAGGTTCGCTCCTCTCGTTTCCGATGTGCACTGCAGCAGATTAGTTGTGCTCAGACGTGAATTGTAACTTGACCTAATAGCCTAAATGGCCTTCTGAAATCTGTGAAAGGGCAGGTAATCATGTTAATTTTGTGAACTGGATTTAGTTCCCGTTCAAACAGATTGCAAGTCTAGTGTGAAAGCGGCTTGAGCCTTCATGTATGAGATTAATTAAAGTACTTCTCTCTGGATGGACTCTGTTCAGGCTTTTTCAGATCAATGCCAATGTTCCGCAGTTGTGCAGCGTTCATTTAGCATCAAAGAAAAGGAAAAGAAAAGACTATAGTGTGACTTTCAATTGTCTATGATTTTGCCATTCAAGTTTATCAAATGGGATTGATGGTGATTTGCATGATTTTGCTGGATTAAAGAACCTTTGAATTAAATTCAATTGAATTCAATTGTTGTAAACCAAAGTTTGCTAAAGCCTTGTTGACCAGATGTGCTTTATTTGATGCTCATTCCTAAACTATAGCCTATTTTCCCTTTCTTTTTCAGCTGAACCAATTTGTCATGGCAGAGATGCTGAGATAATAAGTTTAGGTATCACAAATCTCAGCCTTTGTTTGCTATGCTTTATTGAATCATAATGAGAAGGCGATGAGGGCTAGAGAAGGAGAATGATGGCTGAGCGCCCATCAATAACCGCTGATCAAAAATCACTCACGTCGTCATGGAGGAGAATTCAACAGCCAAGTTTGGCAAGCATTTGCCAAGATGCCTAATTACAAACCCAACCCTAACCCTAATACTATCCAAGAGAGCGTCTCAAACCTGAAAAAAAAAAGAAATACGTTTTTTTTTTCATTTCAGTCCATTATTGTTCTGTAATCTATTTCAGATTTGTAAACCCAAATGAGAAATAAAAACAAATCAAATTGTGGTCATACATGTTGGTCAGATGGTTATTCGTACAAAATCAGTTGTACACTTGTTATTTCATTTTCTGTGTAAGTAGGTGGCAATGTAATGATAGGTGATATATTTTTTTTGTTATTCTTCAGAAAGGACTTTGGAGATGATTGTGTTGTGAGTTTTTCCTGCCCTGTTTGTGGGATTCTGTAGGGACAGTAGATCTGTTTCTCCACTTATGAAAGACAACAGTGGAACAGATGAAGCTGCCCATGAAAAAGCAACAGCATCCCTCTGTTCAAAGTTCAATTACAGGCAGAATTTTCCAGGGACATTCATATTCATAGTACGGATTGAGCTTTTCAGGACTGATTCACAAAGAAATTATGAATTATTGACTAAGAACTTTTGCTAGGTGATATATGACTCCACTGAAGTGCTCAGTACCACATTATTGAAAACAAGTGCTCATCCTTCCAATATATCTCTTCAGAAATGTATAACAGTTTATAATAGAACTCATTTTCTTTGCATTTGAGGCATATCTTTTGGATTCCTTTCATATATTAGGGATACAAGCATTCACAAAGAAAATTAACAGCCAGCCACATTCATCTCCTTATTAGAAAGACTTTTGACAGCTCAAAGAGTGAAATTGCCGGGTAAAACTCAGTCCGGCAAGCTAAAAACAGTTTTTGCTTCATTTTAGTGTATGAAACTTCATATTAGGTGGAAAATTAATGGTAAATCTACGTGTACATTTGCAAAAGAAGCCATTGTGTCACTCGTGGCCGGATTCATCTGAGAAATGTGATTATTGATCGCATTGTATTTTGTTTACTGGTGTACCGGCACCACTTTGTCAGGTCAAAAAGTCCATTTTGACATAGACAAGTCTGGTTTACATGTTTGTTTATTGGCAGGTGAGATTAAGGCTGTTACGGGTCTTTAAGCACAGACAAAACAACTGACATGCAACACCAGACCCTTTGTCCAGTGCACACACCTCTTTCTGACCGACCGAACCACTGACCCACAAGTTGTCCTGGAACGTGAGGCCTTGCTCCAATGAATAAACCATAAAGCAAGGTGTTTATTACCTCTAGATCAAAGCCAGCGGCAGTGTATAATGATAAATGGGCCAGGAATCTCAGCCCTGGTCGGAGTGGATGTGCTTGCCGTGGCCCTCCTTGCTAATAACGACACCAGTCATTAGTTAGATGCCTCCAGCACAGAGACTGGCCCTAAAGTATGCGAGACGGGCATTAGTGGGCTTTGAAGGTTTTGTTTTTTAACCGTAACTCAAGGCATGACTCAGTTAAGCCTCCGTGATAGATACAGATTCATCATTATAATTAGCGTGGCAGGAATGAGACTGCAGCTTTCACATTATGCACAAGGATTGCTGTATTTCTCTTTTCATGAGCAACCACTAGTTGAGTGTTACATAGACATATTTTTGACTATCCATGTCGCTTATCACATGGGCTGAATCCGAAAACGCCCCCTATACCCTCATTCACTATTCCCTGCATTAGGCCACTAATACAGTTCACTTGAAGGAGTAAATGAAAACGAGCGAGTGAATTCGCACACTGAGTGCACCGGAAAGATGCTTTTGCATAGTTTGTGCTTGCTGTTTAATAATCATTTGAAACTGGCAAACTGGCACTTCCAGTAGTAAGATGAACGGATTTATCTTGAACTCTGTAATGGAAATTATGTATAAACTATAATTAAACAATAATTATAAGTATGAATGGATGATTCAGCTGCAGGCGCCATCTTCTGGTGAGATGCTGCAATTCATTCGGCATGCGACTCTCACAGTGCATTATGGGTATTCTCTAGCCTTTGAGCATACATCAGTTGTACACTCGTTATTGCTGTGCATTGTGGGATTGAATGAGTGCACATATTATGTAGCACATCTGTTTTCAACATTAACAATAGAAGCTTGAGGAGCAAATGAGCATATTAGAATGATTTCTGGGATCATGTGACACTGAAGATGATGCTGAAAATTCAGCTTTGCATCACAGGAATAAATTGCATATTAAAATAAAAAAATCTGTTTAAGTGGTCTATAACACTCGTTATTGCTGTGCATTGTGGGATTGAATGAGTGCACTGTCCACTTAATTTCCATTAAGGTTTCGGACACCACTAAAAATGGCTGTCCCCTCAAATAGTACCCTATAAGGGTATAAAGGGCGATTTCGGATACAGGGCTAGTTATAGACAGGAAAAGACCTCCTGACTGACACGTGACCAATTATAGTTTGTTTTTGCCAGACATTTAGGTGCGGGTTAATCTGAAATAATCAATGTCACACTAATAGGCTGTGATCTCATTTCAAAAGTGCATAGCAACGTTGGTCTGCAATTTAATATACAGACAATCTTAAAGAAATTGGTGGAAATTTATGTTGATAATCACATTTTTGTCTATGTGTAGGTTATGTATGCACCATACACCATTCAAAAGTTTGGGGTCAATAAGATTAATTTTATTCAGCAGTGATTACGATAGACGATGCCATCGTCCATCACCGATGGCTGACAGACATTTGGACAGTTTGGTAGACATCGCCCAACCCTAGCAGGGATGCATTAAATTGATCAAAAGTTATTTATATATATATATATATATATATATACAGTGGGTACGGAAAGTATTCAGACCCC
>NW_015537962.1:632547-638496 GCF_001515605.1 Sinocyclocheilus anshuiensis
ATTCAGCTTTGCATCACAGGAATAAATTGCATTTTAAAAAATATTACAATAAAAAACATATTTTAAACAGTTCACAATATTACTTTTTTACTGTATTTTTGATCGAATGAATGCAGGCTTTCAAAAACATTACAAAATCTTACCGACGCCTCTTGAATGGTATATTGTATTATTTCACAGGCATAACTCATATACAGGTCTGCACATGGATATCAACAGTAGTTACTTGCTACTGAGTGCCTCAAACAAAACTCTTTTCAAATATTTGATGCCAATAACCTGGTAAACTTTGACAAAATCCAGTGATTACTTCTTCTTCCAACACAGTACTGTAAGAATTACTTCATTTTTCTAGGTGGATTGTTTCACCCAGACTCTTAAGAAGTTGTATAGTACCAGCCAGTCAGATAGGAACTATTGATTTTCAACCAGTTCTTGCCATTTTTGTGTGCAAAATGCATCAGACGGTCAGTGAACAGACTGAGGGCTGAGGATACTCCTAGTTAGACTCTGAACCAGACAGTCACAAGCATTGAGAATAGCTATGTAAAGAACTTGCATGGTTTGCAACAGGCTGAAAAAGTCATTAATAAGCAGGACGGAAGAGTCAAAAATGGGTCCGTCATCCACTGCAGGCCATTCTGCTTCCCTTGACACCATCTTGCCAATAGAAAAACGGAGGAAGTGCAGATAAAATCCATAAGCTTCAACTCACACTGCAGAATGTGTCAGAAGTGTGATGGGTGTGATTTTCACACTGCATCTAATTGCATCAAGATATGTACAGAGCACATCTTAAATATGTGAACGTAAGGTCTGCAGAGGGATGTGCTGTTGGTTATCTTCTGTCGTTGAATATAAATTGAGAATCATGCTGCATAGAAAAATACTACAGATAGATAGATAGATAGATAGATAGATAGATGTTGTTATTATTTATTTTTACTCAGATTTGGGGCTAGGTGAATGTTAATTTTAGGCCCTGTCTTACTTATATCATGGTCATTCACCAGCTGCCATTGATGTTTGCAATGCAATATTTGACCCATTATTTTCATCAGTTACGGCTCGTTAGATCTAGCATTCTGTTCGCTTTAAATCAGAAACAGAGCTAAAGTTGTAAGATTACATTTATTTGAATGATTAGTAGCATTTATTTTAAGTAATTAGCATGTTGTGAATTATCTGCATCTGTGCAGCGTCTCTATTAATAATGAAGCTGCAAGTTTAATTACTTCAAAAACAGTGATGTTACCCCCTCGTTGCAGAGAAATATAATTTATGTTCAGAGAAATATGTTTCTGTGCTCCTGAATGTTTCTGTGTGTCTCTCTCTTTCTGTGTGTGTGTGTGTGCATCGGTTTGGGTGGTTTATGAGGACACAAATGTGTATAATTACATGATTATGACATAGGTATTTACAATGTGAAGGTGGTTTATGATGACACTTCTTGTGTCCCGGTAATTCAAAAGGCTTAAAAAACATAGTAAATGGTGTTTTGTTTTGTTTTTGAAAATCTAAAAATGCACAAAGTTTTCTGTGAGGGGACCCGTCAACAATCTATACCAACGTGTTTGTGTGTGTTTGTGCACTTCAATAAAGGCAGTGCATTAATATAGAAATTAAATTGACTGTAACACGTGTATTAAATGGTTTTAATGCACACATTCCAGCCAATCAGAATCAGGTATTCAGACATGGTATCAATATGTATAACTGATGGAAATCTGCAGAGTTCTGTGGTGGTAGATTCCATGTGGGCCTGCTAATGAGTTCTAGTCCATCTTGCTACAGATCCACTGGAGTTCCTAACCACTTCCTGCTCCTGCTGCTCAACACAGCAGTAGTGCTACAACTCAGAGAAAAATTACCCACACTGCACCTATAACGTGCATGTGCATCAAGTTTTGATTCTGGTTTTTTTTTTGTAATGATTTACAATAAGATTCTAAATGTGATCAATAGTTAATGCAATTCCTTAAAATTAACTAGCAATGAACAAAAATATATTATGAACGAACATGAATTAACAATGAACAAATTAATATTTATGTACTAAGATTTTAAATACATTCTTGAAAATTCATTGTTAGTTTATAATACCTAATATTTTAACTGTTACTCCATTTATTTATTAGTATTATGAGGCTCAGTGTGGTTAAGGTGTGATAGATGTTAAAAGTAGGAAGAGATATTAAGTCAGATGTTGTAAGAATCATACTTAAGCTGAACTGGTTTGTCATTCTTTGCATATTAACTCTCGGCCATGTGTCATGAGACATGTAAAATCCAGTTTTCCTCAAGCAATGTTTTGCATTAAGTGCCTTAGATTCAGTAAAGGGCTGAAGTAAAGGGATAGAGTGACTGCATATTAAACCACTAACTCATCAACTCAAAGGTGTTACATAATTCATAAGGACAAAATCATATGATCAGGCATGTTGAGTGGAGGGAAAGTTATCTGCAGGATATTGCATTGCGGGGGAAGGGGGTCATTTATATTTGAACTGAAGTCCTCTGGGGAATAGCATGAACACTAGGGGGCAAACTTGAGCTTCATGCTCACAATTAGAATGGCAGCAGAAAGAAATGGAGAAGCCACTTACAGAACATCTCTCACATGCCCGCTATCCCGCTCCCTGCCTTGCGCTTTGTTTAATTAGGGGCTCTACCTGCTATAGATTCACATTTATAACCTCTTTCTGCGTTCTGCTTCTTCAGGTCTTCCTCATGTTCTCAGTACGGGTCTTTCTCGGCAGTTTGTGTGTGACTCTAGCGCTCTGAGAGAAGTCACTTGGATTTCCCTCCTGCTGCATTATAGATGTATGATGGCTGAAGCCTGACTGAAAGGTCTGCGTTTGCACTGCCTGGTTTCATTTGCATTCATCTTGGATGTGCCATGTCAGCTCAGGGCTCTGTTCAAAACTTCAACAGACCTCATCTACTGCATTCTCTGTAATTTCTGTGCCACTAGTGTCACCAAACTAGGGATGTTCATTTCGGTTATTTTTCCTAACCGACAACCGACGCTCGTTAACCGATTGTTAACCGTTAACCGACAAGATTATTTTAAATTAGAATTTAATTAAATTAGAAAGGATAAGTGTCTGTGACCCGTTAAAAAATACTAACATTTGTTTACCGGGCATTAATTTTACATGTGCAAAAAGTAGCAAACAACAGAACATGAGGATTCACATGGTCATATATCACATCACGCACCTGCAGCGTTTCTGCAAGCGAAGAAAACCATCATAAAGTTAGGCTATATATATATATATATATATATATATATATATATACAATTCCGATTATCTTCATGACTAAAAGGAGTAGTTGCTTCCACTGTTAGAAGGAAAAAAATTCAAGTGATCGCGCCGGTGCTGCATGCGCACACACAGTTAAGTTTTGCTACCTTGACAATGCAGCCTGTTCATTATCATAATAAAATACAGTCAGTTAAACATATGGACAAAAAAAATATGTAGTAAAAAAAAAAATATGTAGTAAAATCTGTGCCGTTAAGTGTTATCACCGCACCGCCATGATGTTATGCAAAACATTTTGTTTTACGTGGATATTGGAACGCGAGTGAAGCGTTTTAGCCTAAATTAATTTGTTTTGGCTTGTCGTTTATATTGCTATAGCTTCTTATATTTTTAATTCTTGTTCTTTTCTAAATACTGTTAATTGAAAGGATTTGTTGTGGAGTGAGGGGAAATAAAATAGCCTAGCTATGTTTACCGTGTTTATTATAATGTTTGTAAACATTTCACGTCGGCATTAGGCCTATTTCTGAATGAAACAATAAAATGTGACTTATACGCGACTTATGTTTTTTCCCCTTAAAAAACTATTTTTTTATACGCGTAGCGCATTTTAACCATGCAGCAAACCTTTTTAAATATTTTGATAAATTACTGAAAAAAAAATTATTAAATGACTTTTTAAACCATTTAACTGATTGTATTAATCAGTCAAAATTCTTACGGTCGGTTAACCGGTTAAAATGAACATCCCTACACCAAACGGATTTCCAAAAACAATTGTTTTCAGACAGGTTACCCAAGCACTTTTGCTGTAGGTCAGTTCCCATCCCAAACTCATTGGTTGAGTCAGTGTTGCTGTTTCAGGCTAGTCAAGACACCTACAAATTACTTATAGTTGACTCATATTAAACTTGGAAATAATGGACACGAAAAAACACACACTTCACATTTGAACTCCTCTTGTACCCGTGCATCTCACCTATAACCCATGATTCTTTGCGTTGAGGGATTTGAGTGTTTTTGTACCACAAAGGTACTCGGGTGTGAGGATGGAGAATGCAAATGGTTCAAAAGGTCACAGTCAATTTATTTTCTCATTTATTACTGCTCTGCTTGTTATCAAATTCTGACTGTCTTCAGGCTTTGGGAATTCAAATAAACAATATGATATGAAAGGTTGTGCTGTATTGTGAATATAAAAGATGTAAAACATGCAGTGGAGTATATGCAACCTTTCAGAAAATATTTTCACAATATAACATGGCCTACAGTATTGATTTCGTACAACTGTTACTTCATAATAAAAATATTAAGGAAAACATATCACCATATTTTTGGTGTGTATATGCATGTATGTATGTATGTATATATTTGTATATGTATATTGTTAGAAATAATTTCAAATAAATGCTGTTCTTTTGAACTTTCTATTCATCAGTGATATATATATATATATATATATATATATATATATATATATATCAATCACAGTTTCCACAAAAAATATTAAGAGGCACAACTGTTTTCTACATTAATAATAAGAAATGTTTTATGTGCACCAAATCAGTATATTAGAACGATTTCTAAAGGATCATGTGACACTGAATTCTGAAAATTCAGTTATTTTTCACCCCTCAGAGTAGGTTGTTTAGTTTTGGAAATTGCAGCATAATTAAATGTGTTGTGATTGGGATGATATGGAAAAGATGATTAGCCTGGCCTGGATGGGGATGATTGTACAATTTAAGTGCAGAGAAATGTAAACTAAGGCAAATAGACCTAATTAAATCACCCAGAGTGTTGCACAGCATTGAACACGTTCATTAAACTGAGTCACAGTAGTCGCCCATATTAGAGGCACAGGGGAAGCTTGACTACATTTTAATGGCTCCGAAAATTTGGGGAACTGCTCCCAACACAAAATAACAAAACAAATACCTAACCTTTCCACTAATCACTGAATGCAATTACCTATGAATAACAGTATGGAATATTTAAACCAAAGTCCTTGTCTTTATCTGTGGCTTGGTTTCTTTCACTGTAGCTCGTCTGTATGACAGAAAGAAAACTAAATACATTTAAAGTAATGCATTTTTTATAGCATTTTGTTGGAGCTTGACAGCCTTGTTCACTTTCATTATACTGAAAGGAGCAGACAGGATGTTCTTCAAAAAATCACATTTTGTGTTTGGGAACAACGAGGATGAGTTAATTTTTTAGATGAACTATCCCTTTAACAGTACTGCACACTGATATTCAATATAAATAGCGTAAGAGAGAAAACATACAGGTTGGCTGAAGAAATCAATATATATATATATATATACATATATATATAGGGGAAAAATGAACCTAAACAAACAAACCAGTGTGTTCTTTTGTGTGGTTATCTACGGTGCAATTAAAGCCACAGTCGAGAATGTTTGATAACCCTATGTTTAACCACAGACTTTTATTCTAGTTCAAAAAAGATTATCAAATCTTAGGTTCAGCAAAAGACCAAAGAACCTTAGCAAGGGCCAGTTTTTCACTCTCCCTTCTAGTAAATATACTGTAGTTTAACCCTGAAAAGCCATACAATCTAAAAATAAATAAATAAATAAAACAAATTGTGTGTGTGTGTGTGTGTGTGTGTGTGTGTGTGTGTATATATATATATATATATATATATATATATGTG
>NW_015537962.1:638703-641769 GCF_001515605.1 Sinocyclocheilus anshuiensis
ATAGTGTGTGTGTGTGTGTGTGTGTGTGTGTGTGTGTGTGTGCTTATACTCAAGAGAGGAAAAAGACAGCTCAGTTTTATTCAGAGGCTAAAGCTAAACTATGCATTGTGGTGCAGTTGCTGATTTTTGTTTGACCAAAAAGTAAGATGAAATTCTGATGGCTTGTAATGTAAATCAGTGAGGTCTTTATAACCTTATAGCAGATACTTACATAAAATATGTACAAATATCAGTTCTCACTCTACATCTCCCAGCAATAATATATCTTAGTAAGATGATATTTAAATGCTTATACTTTTATGATCAAAACTCTGTAGTTTTTATTGTGGGGCAAAACATATAATGCAATGCAATAAAAGGATGATGAAAGTATAAACGCTCCTCAAAAGTCTGATTTATCATATTTGTAAGCAATAAGGTACGAGAGGCTGTGCTGTATTGTGAACAAGTCATGGCTAAAGGGCTGCAACCACCCTTATTGACAATACAGCACACCTCGAGTATTGTTTTTATAAAATGGATACCACACAATATTAAAGTCAAAATGTATGTATTGATATGTTACCTTTTTGAAGTAAATTCATTAAATGCACAAGAAAGCGTCTGTTGGCCGTCTTTTTAGTCAAAACAGACTGATTTGTGGCACAGCGTGAGTTTGCAAGCATCATTACAGAGTAAACTGATGCACATACAGTACTATACCTGAAACAGAAAACTAATAAACACAGTAATAGTCTCTCCGCACTTCATAAACTGTAGGCTTCCACACAGACACACGCACATCAACATATCTCCTGCATGAGAAGAGTTTCTTTGATGGAGGAAGGGCGTGGCCTCAAAATTGAAGGTGAATGACACAACATAACGCCAGGAGGTGTCACTCACGATTCATTACATAAATAATAAACAGTTCATTTTGCAAAAAAAAAAGAAAAGAAAGAAAAACATAATACATGGAACAGTTTTGACACTGTATTAATATGTATCTGTATTGTTTATGTTGCTAAGGGTGTTGTGCAGTGACACACAGAACCGTTGGGTGAAGCAGTCATAGCCGTACTTTATCGTGAATAAAACACAGCCGTTGACCAATCAGAATCAAGGACTGGAACTAACCTTTCTATAAGATACAATTTAAAATGATTTTTCAGAAAATAATGTATGGATAATCAAGTAAACTTAGTTTGCTTCAGTCCAGTAAGTGTTCATCTTGAAATATTGCTAACAACATAAAAGTTATTCTTACATTTGCTTTATATCAGTAGATTTTACAGCAAAAATGGCCTTTTACTTGGTAAAAAGTATGAACTATCAATCAGACGACTGAAGACGTGGTAGAGTGAGTGCAACAGGTGTTTCAGCAAAGTTTTGATCACGCTGATAATTAAGAGGCCTTAGAAATTTGTGTATCAAATATGATACAGTAAGCTTTACAGGGTTCAGGTGATTTGTAACATGGTAGATAGTTTCTTGCTTCCTGGTGAAAGCTGCTAGACCATCTTGGACCAGCAAAAAACTGGTCATATCAACTTAAGGTGGTTTAGCTTGTTTTACATGCAACATTTAGCTGGCCAGCAACGCTGTTACAAAACACATCTACCATCAAACTAAATTTTCCAGCAGTTTTTGAGTTGGCTTTATGTTTCTTTGGAGATGAAAACAGTTTTTAAGGTTACATGAAGTTCTTCATATCAGGATATTGCTCTGTGGATTCTTCAAAAGCCCAAGTACACAGATTTTTCTTTGTCATCAGGCTGTAATACGGTACATATCCGTTGTGTTTGTCAGAACTGTGCAGCAAATTGACTTTCCACTATCACATTCTGGGTCGAACAAGCGTCTATATTAGTTAGCATAAATCAAACCAAGCCTGCACTTTCCACTGATGCTCATTGCTGTTAGTAGCTACACTACCCCAACAGCACTCAGCGGAGTAGCGCATGCTAATTCAAGCTGCAAAAGTGGACTGTGTCTGTCTTTTTAGTGCTAATTTGCATGTCGGTTTAATTCCATGATGTGGCAGGCTCATTAGAATTAGCTAGTGAAAATAAGTTTTAATGTAGAGCACTACACCTTAGAGCTCACACCTTTCCCAAGAGAGGAAACAACTTGGAGATGCTGGATAAAACATGGCAGATTGATGTTCTCATGGGCTGAGCTACTCATTAGCAAGACATTAGGGCAGAAAACCTCAGTCATGTGGATCATTACTAAAACAGGTACTGCATAAACACATGGAAGGATGACAAGGCGAGAAAAGGAACAAACCTTTCCTGACAGAGTGAAAGTATGCCCTGTCTACATGCCCTCAGTCTTATTAGCAATTTGCAGGTAAACAGTTGCTTGTTGTATTTGGATGAGTACCATAATAACTAGGGACGCACCGATACCACTTTTTTCCGGTACTCGCCCGATACCGATTTTATTTTTGGTACTTGCCGATATCGAGTACCGATACCAATATTTTTATTGCATTTGTAAAATTTTTAAATATTGGGTACAGAAACCAAAAGGGTATGTATAATGTTAGTTGGTTAACTTTATTTATCAAATAGATACAGTCAAACCAACATTTATTCTGACACCTTCAACATTTCTCACATTATCACAGTTTATTTGCTATAGTTTAGAAAATAGTAATAAACTATAACAAGAAATCAGAGTTAAACGGAGTCAGAGCAAATTCAGCTTGATAATGTTAGATAACTTTGATAGAAAGGTATGTAATGGATTAAAATCAACCAAAAATTAGACAGCTTATACTCCAAAGCCACTCATATAATGCCGAAAGAATCAAGCAAACAAAACGCGCAAAGCGCGCACGTATTTGTACTGATGCAGAATTTCACACAAGCTGCTACTTTCGCCAGAAAGTCGTGTATGCCTAAGGTTAAAAATAAATGACATTTATAGTGAATGCCCCTATAAATGGTCTTATTTTTACGATTTAGTTTTAATCCCAATGATGCGTGTGCTAAGTGAGTGAACATCACAGATCACACAACAGAATTGCGCGCGCGCTCTCTCTCTCTCTCTCTCTCTCTCTCTCTCTCCCTACCGTTAAGT
>NW_015537962.1:642908-644801 GCF_001515605.1 Sinocyclocheilus anshuiensis
CTCTCTCTCTCCCTCCCTCCCTACCATTAAGTAACGTGTGCATTGTTTTACTTACTTGTTTTTGACACATCCGACCGAACTACAAACTTTCCAGTGATGTCTGTCAGAAAGGTATATTCACTTGTTATGTATATTCAGTCGACAAGCTCGCTCATCTGCGCCGCCACGCGCTCAATCCACTCAGCGCGCTTTGCTTATCAACTCGCGCACATCAGCTATACAGGCGTTAATACTGAATGTTTAACCATAGTTTGTACGGAAAAAGCCATTGTTTCTACACTTATTTGTACTACAACACTGCAGTGTTAGGCACTACTGTAAAAAAAAATGTAGAAAACTAAATTAATTTAATTGAACTTCAACAAAATAACAGGAAGTTGGAAAAGCAAAATTGCAAAAAAAAAAAAAATGCAGATGTATTTTCATTATTGTTTATTCATCCATTAATTCATGCATTTATTTATTTATTTTTCACAGATGACATTATAAATATATAAAATATTATTATCATTGCATATATTATTATTAGTGCTGTCAAACGATTAATCGCTATTAACTGCATCCAAAATAAAAGTTTTTGTTCACATTATACATGTACGTGTACTGTGTTTATTTATTTTGTAAATGTAAATATCGGGCCCGATACTGGTCTGCTGTACTCGTACTCGTACTCGTACTCGTACTCGTTAAAATGCCCCGATACCAAACGTGGTTTTTCGGCTGAAGAAAGATGGCGGCACTCCTTGGCGTGCAGCTACTTCAGAAAAGAACAACATGTTAATAATAAACCAAGCTAAGTTAATATTGTAAATACACGAGACAAAAACAAACAAACCAAAATGCCACCGAAGAAAATCAGCAGCGTGGTTGAGGAGGAGTTGGAGGAGATTAGAAAATCCCTAAACTTCATGTCGGACGAGTTGAGCCTAAATGGATCATCTAAAGAAGCCAAAGAACACACTGTAAGAGATAGTTAAGAATTGGATCAGAATGGATAAGATTGTGTGGAGAAATATTCATATGGACTATCGATATGATGGACATTGATAAGGAACTTTTGTTTGTTGTTGTTTGTTTTTTGTTTGTAGAGATGTTGATGATGGGGAGTTGGTCAATATGCAAATGTACTGTGTGTCTGACCACTTACAATGTCAATGTAAGTACGAAAAATTGAATTTGAAATCCTTCAATCACACAGATCATAAAATGTACGAGATTGAAAATGATATTGACCCGGAAAATCAAAGAGATTGTGGAGCAGAGTACTGGGGATAGGATAGGTGAAATGAATATTTCCAGTAATGATTACTCAATGTTTATTAGGGGCGACCTCAGTGGCTGTGATGGAACTGGTAGAAGAGAGTGGTTCTTCAATGGATAATAAGGAATATACTGTGGGGGTGTTCCTACATTTAAAAAAAGCATTTGACACTATTGATTATGGTTTATTAATGATGAAACTGGAGAGATATGGTATAAGAGGAAAAGCCTTTGCTTGGATAAAAAGTTACCTCGATGACAGATATCAATTTATACAAATAAATAATGTTAAATCAGATGTAATGAAAGTCACTTGTGGTGTTCCGCAAGGTTCGGTGTTAGGCCCCAAATTGTTTGTACTGTACATAAATGATATTTGTAAAGTGTCTAAAGTATTAAAAATGGTTTTGTTTGCTGATGATACAAATTTATATTGTTCGGGGAAAAACTTGGAACAGCTTCTGAATACAGTGGAAATCGAACTCATGGTTTTCAAAAAATGGTTTGATGATAATAGACTTTCACTGAATTTAAGTAAAACTACGTTTATAATATTTAGTAATCGACAAAGTAACAATAAAATTAAAGTAAGGATTAACAATGAGGAAATAGAAAGAGTGTATGAAAATAAAT
>NW_015537962.1:645311-645743 GCF_001515605.1 Sinocyclocheilus anshuiensis
TCACTTAGCACACGCATCATTTGGATTAAAACTAAATCGTAAAAATAAGACCATTTATAGGGGCATTCACTATAAACATCATTTATTTTCAACCTTAGGCATACTCGACTTTCTGGCGAAAGTGAATCTAGCAGCCTGTGTGAAATGCACTAGGCTGTACTAGCCTACTGTCCTCTCATTCTAAATCAGTACAAATTTGCTTGCTTCATGAGTGTTTCTGCATTATATGAGTGGCTTTGGAATATAAACCGCAGCACGTTTCAGATGAAAAAATGCGACTTCTATTTCTGAAAATATCACAGTTAGGAGATTTATAACGAGTGGTTCCATTATTTGCTGCATTATTACAGCAAAGCACGTGATTACAGTACTAAGCCGCTTCAATGGAGCAGCTCTAATGCTATTAAATTAAAGATGATGTACCACAGAGCA
>NW_015537962.1:645833-649850 GCF_001515605.1 Sinocyclocheilus anshuiensis
TTGAAGTTGAGGTTTGCATGAAGCTGGGTGACAGCATGCCCAGGAGACTATATGCTGTCATTAAGGCTACGGGTCACCCGACAAAGTATTGATAGTTGTGTAAATACTGTCATACTAACAGTTGTCTGAATTATTTTGGTTGATTGTAATCTATTACATACCTTTCTATCAAAATTATCTAACATTATCAAGATGAATTTGTTCTGACACAGTGTAACTCTGAGTTCTTGTCATATTTTATTACCATTTTCTAAACTATAGCGAATAAACTGTGATAATGTGAGAAATGTTGAAGGTGTCTGAATAAATGTTGGTTTGACTATCTATTTGATAAATGAAGTTAACCAACTAACATTATACTTACTCTTTTGGTTTCTATACCCAATATTTAAAAAATGTACAAATGCAATAAAAATATCGGTATCGGTACTCGGTATCGGCAAGTACCAAAAATAAAAGTATCGGTATCGGGCGAGTACTGGAAAAAGTGGTATCGGTGCATCCCTAATGCATGTGTGTGCATTTATATATACATAATTAATATACACAGTATACACACTTATATTATGTAAACAAAAACTTTTATTTTGGATGCGATTACTCACGATTAATCGTTTGACAACACTAATTATTATTGTTTATTTATTATTTTTTTTTGGTATGAAAATAAACAGTCAGTACAATAATATATACAGTATAATACAGTATACGTTTTATTTTTCATTTCGTTATCATGAAAAAAAAAATCTTATTTTATTTTGTTTTGGGCTGTAACTTATGTTTTTTTGTGAGACTGGCCCTCTCATATTAATCCATTATGGATTTATAGTAGTAGTAATAACTGCTGTAATTTATTTCATTTTGGCAGAGACTATAGTTACCGTGGTACATTTTTATAGGGCAGTTTAACCTTGTATAATATTGTTTTGCTGGCAAATGCTTTGCACTGTGAATAATACAAGATTCAGAGGCGAGAAAGCTATGGGAACGTTAGCAAGGCTAATTTACTCGCTTTAAATAGCAAATAGTAAATACTCAGTAAAATAAATACTAGTAAATACTCAGTTAGCAATGAATGTTAATATGACACTGACATGTTCAGTTTTGTTTTCACTGCTCTCAGATTAACTGAAATTGCGACTGCTGCCTGACAACAAGCTGTTTTTGGATTTAAAACCACATTGAACTTGTACGTACAGCTGAGGGCAGAGTGATTGTCCATGGTGAACCACAGAGTGCTGAAGTCTGCACTAGTGTAGCCAAACAGTGTGAGGTGAGAGCTGAATCAGAACTGGAAAGCGAGACTTTTGCACCACCTTGACATTGCTCACTTTTTTCTGCGTTGTTCTGTATTTTGGATAGATGACGTGAATTAGAATAAAATTCTGCAAGTTAAACCTACAAGGAATTTGACTCTCAAAGCAATCACTGGTATCTTCTCACATAATAAGACAATTTTACCTCAAATCAATGTTTCTTTTCCATTTTATTTATTTATTTATTTATTTGGTAAGTAGTAGTGTGATAATTGGGATAATGTGCAGTCATCTGGTCAGTATCACAAATCAAAGCTCTTCAGGATGAAACAACCCTAAAATCTTTATATCCTAATAAAGATTTTCCTTTTTAAGAAACAAATACAACTTAACAGCAGTAAATTGTTAGGTAGGCAAAGATTATTTATCTTTCTTGTTTTTTATTTTATTTTTCTTGTTACAATTTCATTATTTGATCAAAATGCAATAACAAATAATGAACAGAAATAAGTAATAGTGCAAAGTATTACGTTTATTTAAAATAACTGTTTTTATTTGAATATATATTTTATATTTCATGTGATTTATTCCTGTGACGCAAAGCTGAATTTTCAGCATCATTACTCCAGTCTTCAGTGTCACATGATCCTTCAGAAATCATTCTAACATGCTGATTTGCTGCTCAAGAAATGTTGAAAAGAGTTGTGCTTCTTAATGTTTTGTGGAAACCGCAATACTTTGTTTCAGTATTCTTTGATGAATAGAACATTTTAAAGAGCAGTATTTGTTTGAAATAGAAATAACAATATATTATAACATTGTTATTACATTATAATAACATTTAATAACATTACAATGACTTTACTGTCAGTTTTGATCAATTGAATGCTTCCTTGCAGTATAAAATAAAATAAAATAATGGTAGTGTATGACATGCTGAAGGTGCAATAGGATCAGGTTCAAACTTGAATCTGCAGTACCTGAATGAGCACCACAGCTTATGCGCTGTTGCACCACATTTCCAGTATGCTTTCTTTTTTTTCCACAGCTTGCTTTGGAAATGCTACAGACTAGGGATGTGCATCTCCATAACTGAGGCACATGTGATACTCATCTCGATGCATATCCAACGATACGATACATTAAAGATACATATGAAGGAGCTATTAATGCAATGCGATATGATTTACTCCTATTATGATGCAGTGTGATGCGATTTCGATTTGATTCAACACAATGTGATTCAATGCAATACGATGCAATGGAAAAAAAAATATATGATGCTATGCAGTTCAATATGGTACAGATAGTTCGCTTTTATTTCTTTGTTCATTGATGCATCTTTACCTCTGCCATTACAAATATATATATTCTATGTGACTCTCAGGACATGCCTCGGTCTCCGTAGTGTTGTGATACATCATAGGCTGCGTTTACACTGGCACAAAAAATCCGATCTTTCGCTCACATCTGACACAGATCGGAATTTGTTGCACTGTTTGCTCATAAAGATTTTTAATGCCGGCGTGCTGTATGCGCTCACATTTTACTGTGATGGAAACTTTTTATAGGTAAGAAATTGCACATTCAGCAGCTGGTTTTCAACCCCCGCCCCGTGAATTTTTAAAATACAACAGCTAAAAGCTACATATATTTCTCAGCAATGAGGTGATAACTTAGCAGTTTTTGTAATTAAGCCGACAAGCTTGTTTGCAATGCTTCACAATCGCTCGCTCGCACGTGGGTGCATGCGTTCGTTCTCTCTCTCTCCTTAATTCGAATTCATTTCAATAAACATCATCTTTATTTCACTAAAGAATTGTACCTCTAATGAGCTGTAGATAAAATAGTCTAACAAATTAAAATTACCGTTATTTTCCGGTCTTTATCCGTTCAGTCAGATTTTGTGCTGCAAAACATCCATGACGGCCGTTGTCCATGCTGGCAAATAATAATGGCCATTCGACGTGAATTATATAAATAATTTTAACGGCCATTTAAAACCCGAGGGTCTACCATGTGCATAGTAAAGCGATCACTGCAGCCAATCCTTTTGGGTGGGAATTAATGTAAACACAGATATCGGATACCAGTCGTGTCTAAAGTGAATGTAAACAGACGTGCCAAAAAATTGGATATGGTCAAAAGATCGGATCTGTGCATTAAGACTTGCAGTGTAAACGCAGCCATATTCACGTAGCAGCAGTGGTGATGAAAGAACACGCTTGAGAAAGAGTTTAGAGAGGAGAAAGCAATCTACATATAAAATACTGCTCACAAATTATTGGTCACTTTCTACATAATAAAAGTATAGTGCATAAAAGGAAGTAAAATAATCATAAAAAAATAATCACAACAATAAAACAAGGAATTTAAAATGATTTAAAAATTGATAGCATAGCTGTGGCAATTTGTTTATTTCTAATTATTTGACTTAGTGGGAGCATACACAGGCTAAACAAGAGCGGTGCAAGAATTGAGCCTTGTGGGACTCCGCATGTCATGGACGTCCACTTAGACTTATGCTCTCCTATACTCACATAATAACGTTTCTCCAAGTCTTGACTGGAAACAAAACATCTAATTCAAGCAGTGTTTTTGAGATTATATTATACTGAATAAGTTACTGCTTTGATATATGACTACTGAAACTAAGGTCTGTCTCCAGAATCACACCAAGATTCTTCTCCTTGTTTAACTGAAGAACGTTCTGGCACATCCAACTGTTAATTTCATCAATGCATTGGCAGAGAGAGTCAGT
>NW_015537962.1:649863-650134 GCF_001515605.1 Sinocyclocheilus anshuiensis
ATACAGGCTAAACAAGAGCGGTGCAAGAATTGAGCCTTGTGGGACTCCGCATGTCATGGACGTCCACTTAGACTTATGTTCTCTTATACTCACTAGACTTGTGCCGGTATTCGGTAATGTGATATATTACGGTAATGAATATGCACGATATTGTTATCGTGGGCACTTCTAAATACTGTGAATAATTATATATTACAAATTATTCAGAATTTTGAATGCATTTTAAGAATACTTTTCCCATAAACTGGTCAAAATGCACAACACCGCTGTG
>NW_015537962.1:650303-650381 GCF_001515605.1 Sinocyclocheilus anshuiensis
CAGCTGCACTGTTTCTGAATCGTGTTTAAATGATTTAAACAGCCATTCAGATTTGTGTATTTGCTATGATCTATGATG
>NW_015537962.1:653312-684591 GCF_001515605.1 Sinocyclocheilus anshuiensis
TCAACACCGCGCCACCTGCGGTAGTTGGTCCATTACCACCGCGGTGGTAAAAATCTGCCACCGTCTCAACAATAGCAAAAAGAGTGCGAGTTTTGTTTAAGTTACTGTTTATAAGGTTTGAGAAAGAAGGATGTCTGGCTGTGGCTAGCTCCACATTAAAAGCATGAAGACTGTCTTTATAGATGCTATAGTGAATTTCAAGCTTCGTCTTCTGCCACATCCGCTCAACTTTTCTGCATTGTCTTTTCATACTCTGTACTGCTGTTGATTTTCTCCAGGGTGCTTTTTGTCTGCCAGTCTTCTTGCTGACTTTCACAGGAGCAATATCATCAATAACATTCGTGACTTTTGAGTTAAAGGAATCAAGAAGATTACCAGAGTCTGCAGAAATGCTTGGTGTTAAAGATATAGCCTTCATAAATAGCACACTAGTGTTCTCGTTAATGCATCTCTTTCTGACAGAGACAGATCTAGATTTAGTGGTAGCAGAGAGCAATATATCAAATAAAATCCAGAAGTGATCAGATAGTGCTACATCCTTAATGACAATGGATGAAATGTTTAGACCTCTACTGATGAGTCAATCTAGAGTGTGACTACGATTGTGTGTGGGTCCATGCACATGCTTAATCAGGTCAAAAGTGTTTAAAACAGTTATAATTTATTTTGTAGTTTTGATTTCTGCATTATCTATGTGAATATTAAAATCCCCTGCAATAGCAAAACAGTCAACCTCTGAGGAAATCATTGATAACAGTTCTGTGAACTGGAGCTGGATAGTATTTTGGAGGCCTGTAAATAATTATAAACAGAATGCGTGGAGCACCTTTCAGCACAATACCTAGATATTCAAAAGACAAGTACTGACCAAATTACACTTGCTTGCATTGATAGACATCTTTAAATAGAGCAGCTACACCTCCACCTCTCCTAACAGTCCTGCAGACACGTATAAAAGTAAAGTTAGGAGGGGCTGTTTCATTGAGGACTGTTACACTGCAGCTGTCTTCTAGCTACGTTTCATTTAGAAACATAAAATCCAGGTTGTTTGTGGTTATTAAGTCATTGATCAGAAATTATTTATTTTTTAGTGAGCGAATGTTTAAAAAATGCTAACTTGATGACATTACTTTTTGTAATGATGCATAATAGGCCGCAGATTAGATGGGTCAGCCATACTGCTTGAGAAGGCCTTAGACTATCTATCACGTGATAAAACAGAAATAGAGAAAGCTACAGGCACACTGGCTTCCCGCTTGTTCTGTAAACATTTGTGCATGTTGCTGCTATCATAGCGGGGACCCGACACATGTCATTGAGATCTGTTATCAGTTGTTTTTGGTTCACCTACAACAGATGGAGGAGGGCTTGGGCCCTGGCATTGTGGCAGTGGCCAGAGAGCTCTCACAGGAGGAGGAGGGCGAGCTGGGCCCACAGAAATATGCTGTTTTCCAGAAAGTCGTCCTTGGGTGCTGAGTCTTGGAGCTGTTCTGATACGTCAGTCTGTCTGTGATGAGCTCTGTGGGCAGGGTTTAGCCGGGATGTTGTCCATGAGCAGTGCTTGTTGTGGCTGCGTGGTGTTATCAGTGTCCTTGTGGGATGTGTCAACCACATGATGACTCGGAAGCTGATATGAAGTCCTGTCATCACTTATACTTTGTCCAGGTGTGTGTGTGCCATTCAGATTGAGTGGATTGGCACACACTACTAAAGGATGACGGAGGGAGAAATAGATATTGTCCTTTAGCACTCTTGCACCAAGTTTGTTTGGGTGGAGGCCATCCAGTTTAAACAGTTGTCTATGGCCCCAGAATGACATGTATTCAGCCCAAGCAACCATGAAAACATGTTAGTTCCCCTTGCTGGGAGTGGTTCACTGATGAATGACTGAACTTCAAGTCTTTGAAGTGTTTCAAAGAGTTCACTGAAATCCTTCTTAAGGAGTTCTGACTGCTCTTTCCGAATATCATTCTTCCCCACATAGATGATGATCCTATTTGCAGTCTTGTGCTTCATTAGAATTTTCAGAAGTTCCTTGTTCACATCAGAGACGGTTGCTTGAGGAAAGCAGCATGTAGTTGTAGTCCTGCTACTGATGTTTCTGATAATGGAGTCGCCCACTATCAAAGTCCTGGACTCGGCTGCGCTCTGAGCTAAATGCCACCGTCTACTCGACCTTGAGCGCCTGTTAGTAGCGATGTTAGCTGCTGGCTGATATGATCCATGTTCAGTCACATTTGGGGATTCCTTACCCACATTCATTAATGCTTCAAATCTGTTCTCAAGCTGTATATGGGGTGGTAAAATACCAGTGTTTGCAAGCCTTGTCATAGCCGTATCTGGGGTAGAGGATGCTATGGCAGCAATACGATATACTCGTGACAATCTGATGTCTCGAGTGCCTTTGGGTCGCGCTCCCTGTTTGTGCCATCAATTTGTCTGTCGATCAGTTTCTGCTTGTTCCTCTACACTTGGTATAAACTGTTGAGATTCACTAGATTCACAGGACTCACCGGCTGTAAGCTGAGGGGGTCCATGATGATGATCTGCTGTGTGTTCCACCTGTTTTGGAAGTCCAGCAACAGCCCTCTACGAACACCTTGGCAATTGAATCGCCATTGGCTAGTAAAATTTTTTGTTTACTCGCCAGACTGATAAATATATACATACACACATATACACACACACATACATACACACACACATATACACACACACACACACACACACACACACAAAGAGGCATTCGCTTTCTCGTCTGTTTGAATGTAGGCAGCTGTGTTTTCCATCTCCGGAAGGTAAGCTGCTGGCAGTGGGAGGCAAAGAGTGTTCTTTTTTGTAGTATTATTCCAGTCCCGAAAAGTTTTTAGTTTAGTGTTTGTGCCAAAAAATTTGTTGTTTGAGCACTGTGTTGATCTGCTGAAGTTAAAATCTTAGAAAAATCTTAGAAACATCTGAGAAAAGTACATAAACAGGGAGAAAAGCGCGGAGCACTAAGCAAGAGCGTCCAAACAGTAGTGAAGCCGGAATCATTCTCTAGCGAAGCCCATATGTAAATATGTTAGAAATTATGCATTGCAATACAACTGCCATCTTGTATCTGATCCACACTTTTTTAAATCGATGCATCGCATTGGTAACTTTTATGCCGATGCACTGATGCGAATCAGTGAATCTTGCCATCCCTACTACAGACAGAGTGCAGATAGTCGAGCAAGCCGGCATAGGCCTAGTTCCCAAATGCTTATATCCCTAACCAATCTGTCTCGCCGGCGTATCGTGCCGCTTATCTGATGATGGCCACCCCCGTAATGCAGTCCCCCCGATTGTGCTCATCCCTCACCGCATGGTCCTATCAGAGAGCACATCTGCTTCCACCTCTGTTTCATTGTCACAGCTGAGATAAACACACAGCTTATCAGCTTTCCATGCCACAGATATGACCTTTAAGAGAAAAGGGTGAGTGATCCATTGAGAGGACTGATAGAGGACGACCACTTCATCAGGGAAAAAGAGAGACAAAGCACGAAGGGGAGGAGGAAATATGCTTGGAAGAAGGGCACTAGATTGAGAAACAAGTGCAAGCTGAGATTGTTTAGAGAGGGGAGCTGGAGATTCAAGAGACGGATGTGGAGGAGAGTGGAGAGAGATGAGCAGCACTTTAAAGAGGAGACGGGCCACTCATTGAGAAATTAATGGGGGAAATTGCAATGCAACTGGTATGATGAGATGTATTGGCAGTAAAAATAAGATGTGTAATTTTGCGAGGAATCTGTTTTCTTGATGCTAAAAATGAAAGGAATAGGCCAGGTCCAATACAAGTTAAGCTCAGCCTACAGCATGTTGATTACCACAAAAAAACTTCAACTCTTCCTTTGTTTTCATAAAAGAAGCAAACATCTGGGTTATATAGCACTTAAAATGGAGGTAAATGGAGCCAATTTGTAAATGTTAAAGGTGCTGTATGTCATTTCTTTAACTGTACTAAAGAATAAAAATACCATAATATGCTTGCAGATGTTTAGGAAACATGCTAAGTTCACATACTTGTTTTTCAGAAAATCAGTGGTGCAGCCACTGATTCTGCTTTGAAATGTGTGTTCCGTGTCGGAATGTCTGTTTTTGTTTTGGTCTGTTTGATTCCGCTCACTGCCAATTAACCAATAGTATTTCGCACTCTGGGTTGCAGGTTGGTAGAAAACACAGCATACTGCAGCCATGGAAACCAGCAAACAACCTGCGTCAGAGGTCGCAGATTCTACCTAAAATGTCTTGGCATCCATCTAAATCTAAAAAGTCATTATATATATATATATATATATATAGACAGAGAGAGAGAGATTGAGCTTAACTTGTGTTGAAATATCTCTTTAACCTTTAACATTCTACAGGGGAAAGTGCTTGTAGTTAAATTGCAGCAGTGTGTAATGTATCATATCATGATTAAGATGAATGATTATTAATGCAGTCACTCCAGAATGACGATGATTTTTAATCTGCATTGGGCAGAGACAGATCATATAGAACAGTAAAGTTGATTACAGTAACATTAACATCTTCCCTGCACTTTGACTCACAGGAGACGAATCATGTGAGACAAGCCACTCTCATTTGCATAGAGTTACACTTTAAACTTTGTCACGTCATCAACACCCTGTCGCTCTCATTGAAAATGAATTACTTCCAGTCGCTGTTTCACTGAACGAGGCTTCATTGTTAAAGGCAACACCTGGAGGTTGGTCACACAAACTGCAGCTAAATAAGGTTCTGACCTCGTTTACACCGCCAATGACTTTGCCACTGCATGTCTCTAGCCTCTGTACTTTCCATAATGCTGGTAAAAGTGAGATATCTTATTTGACCAGGAATTAATTTTCTTGTCACTAAAAAGTAACATTCTGCTTTTGGAGAGTGCTGTTATGTTAACTACAGCAGTGCTAGTGCATTAAATCATTAACCAGATGAGCAATCTATCAAAATACAATTTAAACTCACTCATGCTGCCAAAAATATCAAAATGTCATTTGAATTTGACAAATGATCATTTTTCTTGTCTCTAATAATAAACATTATGCAGAGGAAACTGTTTTAATATGAACTGTGTCATTGCTCATTGCATCATATAATCAACAAGAACCGTCAGTGTACAGTATGAATCAAACTCAGACGACAGTTTATTTTCCATGCATCATTTTATTATATCCATGTACACTACTCTGCAAAAGTCTTAGACCATTAGTATTTTCACCAACAAAAAAATTGTTTAAAGGCAGTTATTTCCATCTTTTGCTGTAGTGTGTCAGTAGGAAATATCAGTTTACATTTCCAAACATTCCTTTTGCCGTTAATTGTAATAATCCAGTGAGATTTTTGTCTGCACAAGGAGTCTGACAGCAGCCAGTGGTGCACACAGAGATCTGATCTCACCATCTTCCAGTCCGTCTGGGATTACATGAAGAAACAGAACAAACTGAGGCAGACTAAATCCACAAGAACTGGTAATGGCTCCAAGGCATTTGAAGAACCCTACCTGCAAAGCTACCTGAAAAATTATGCACTGTATTATGCAAGTGTACCAAGTGTACCAATTATGCAAGTGTACCAAGGACAAAAGCAAAGTGTGGTCACATCAAATGTTGATTTGATTTAGTTAATAGATGTTAATCAATAAATAAAATCTATTAATGACATTATTTTTGAAAGCATCCTCACTTTACAGCATTTTTACACAAGTGCCAACAACTTTTCACAGTTCTAGCTTTGCAGGTAGGGTTCTTCAAGCGCCTTGGAGATGTTGCCAGCTCTTCTGGATTTAGTCTGCCTCAGTTTTTTCTGTTTCTTCTAGTAATTTCAGACGGACTGGATGATGGTGAGATCAGATCTCTGTGTGCATCACTGGCTGCTGTCAGACTCCTTGTGCAAAAAACAAACAAACAATGGATTATTACAATTAATGGCAAAAGGAGTGTTTGGAAATGTAAACTGATATTTCCTACTGACACACTACAGCAAACGCTAGAAATAACTGCCTTAAAACTTTTTTTTTTTTTTTGGTGAAAATACTAATGGCCTTAGACTTTTGCACTGTATGGCTGTACTGTATGTGTTTTCAAATCATATAAAACAGTGAAATCACTGCAGACATTCTGTCTTGTCCTTCCTGCACCTTAGACAGTTGATGTTTCACCATTTGATTACAAATTGTAATCAGTTCATAATCAGATTTAAGACACTTTCCACAAATGGGTACAAAATAAGGCCTCACTTTTTTCTTAAAAAATGTTTTTGAACAAATTACAAACAAACAAATAAATAAACAAATTAAAAACCTAATTTAACCTAATTTCCGATATCACTTATAGGAGCCAGCCAGCTGGGGATCAGATGTTGGTTAGTAGTTGTATTGTCCATAAATTAATGATAAAAAGCAGCTTGCTTGCCCAAGTTATTGTAATTATCATGCAAAATACTTTATTTATATTTATATTGCTTTACAAAATGTACATTGTTTCAAAGCAGCTTTATCGAAAATATTGCTGTACTAATTGCTGGTCATCGTGTGCTAATTTTTGGATAAACTTGAAGGTTTTATTTTTTTAAGGAAAGATAAAAGTCAAAACTAATTTGTTTTCATGATAGTTGGGTAACAGTTTTTCTAATACTTCTCACAACAAGGAAAATGTGAGATTTATGCCTCCTTGTACCCTTGTTGTGGAAACTGCCTCAAGTTGCATATATACAACTTTTTAATTGGTGATTTGACATGTGATATTGATACATAGTTTTGGAAGATTTTGTTCTTTTAGCCACAGGAACTGTAATTGCATGACTCAAAATAGCTGCCCAGTAGCACTAGCAAGATGGCAGCCGACTGGACTGACTTGCATATATTTAAAAAAGTATTAGGAAGAAACAGGGTCTCAGAAGAGGCCTGGCGCAAACCATCACTTTCTCATCAAACTCAATTCTCTGCTGTGGGCCTTGAACTTTGTCTGAGCAGTAAAGAGCAGAGGAACACAAGCAGGTAGTAAATACTGCATATTCTTTTTTTTTCGCAGAGGCGTTCACACACTCAGCCTCGACACAGCCTCTCTGAAGTGCCCTTATTACAAAAGTGAGAATTTCTGTCCTTGTTTTTTGGGGGTTTAGTCAGAAACACGTCCCATCTCAAAGACGAAAATGATCCCATGAGATGAGACTGCTCTAAACGAAGAGAACGGAAAGCAACACAGCTACTCAACTTGCTGTTTTTTTGCTATTGTTTTGGTCTGAAACAGAGCTCTGTTCCTCTCTTTGCCCCCACAGGACTCTTTTCACATCGTACTTTTGCGTCCAAACTACGGTACTTTGCATCATCATGAGTACCACCGCGAGTACTAGCGACAGCTGTTTACCACTGTAGCTAGGTCACGACTCAGGAGGAGAAGACACCAATTTCACTCTGTTATTCAAGTATAAGTCCCTTTGGAATTGAGAAGCTTGCACAGAACAACATTTGCAGATGCATTGCATGAGATGTGAAGAATATGAGCTGCTCTCAGAAGGTGATTTATTTGGAGACGAAGAGCTATGAGAAATGAATTATACTATAATAAGTGTGACTGGAAGCGTGCAAAGATGCAAATTGTATGTGATCAGCAACGGTTCACTTCCATGAGGTCGGCCAGATTGCTTTCATACTTCAATCCGCAGCAGAGTTTGGCATTTTCTTAATCAGTATTTCGTCTTGTTGTCCAGTCTGAATATCTTTAAACAATATACATTTATGGTCGCCGTGATTTTGCCAAGTAAGACATGTTCCTGGATCAACATCTTTTGTTGGTCCTGGATCAACATTACTGTCCAAAAATATAGTCTAAACCCAATCCCTACACCAAAACATAACCCTACCCTTAATTTATTCCTAAAATCAGTGTGAAATGATAGCTGATTAACAAGGGTGTAGAAGAACCTAACCCTGATCATAAGCCTAAAACAAATATTTCCTGAAAAGTTATCCCTCAATTCTGATTGGTTAATTGGAATGTTGTTCCAGGATCAACACGGATGTTGATCCAGGAACATGTTGTACTTGGTGAAATCACGGTCACCATACATTTACATAAGCAGGAAAATTATGCAATTTTGTAAGGACTTGTTTTCAAAGAATGCATCTTAAATTAAGTTAGTAGCCTATTATTTTTCTTACCTATTTGAGAAATTTTCTTGTTTCAAGCGTAAACCTCACTAACTTTTTCATTGATTTATTCATAAAATTCATAAAAACAACCCCAAATGTTGATTACATCCTGAAATGATGTAGGTGAAAATGGCACAATCTTGTACACTACCATTCAAAAGGTTGGGATTAGTAAGATTTTTAAGATTTTTAAAATATTTTTTGTAAGAAATTAATACATTTAATCAGCAAGGAGACATTACATTGACCAAAAATGACAATAAAGATATAAATAAATAAAAAATTTAAAAAAAGATTACAAAAGATTGTTACAAAAAAATTCTATTTCAAATAAATGCTGTTCTTTTAAATTTTCTATTCATCAAAGAATCCTGAAAAATGTTACAATTTCCGCAAAAATATTAAGCAGCACAACATTTTTCAATGCTGATAATAGTAAATGTGTCTTGAGCAACAAATAAGCATATGAGAATGATTTCTGAAGGATAATATGACACTGAAGACTGGAGTAATTATGCTGATGGTGTTGGGTAGATTACTTGCAAATATAAAAAAACATAAATAAATAAATAAATTTGTTAGTAACTGTCATACTCTGTTCCGTGTTTTGTGTGTGTTTTGCTCCCCATGTGTTTCCATGTGTAACAGAGTTAAAAAGAACATTAATTCTAATGATATTCATGGTGTTGAATTACATGAAATTAGAGGGTAAATTAAATGAAACAGTGTTTTGGTGCCCCCTGGTGGTTAATGCGTTGCAGACATTCATTATTTTGTCCTTGCGCGCCTACCGTAGTTCAGCAGAAAATGGCTGACACTGCTGCGGGTAAGCGTGTTACTCTTCTCTCCTGTTTAAAAAGTGATATAAGTGTGTTTAATATGAGTTTTTCACATGTAAACGTTTGTAGTGATTATATCAACAAATGTACAGCGAGTTGGATGGGTTTATATGTCCGATGGAAATTTTGTTGAGTACTTATCGTTGTGCCTCGTGTCTCATGCGGTGAAATTAACATGCTGCTGCTGATGCAGCAGATGGCTAAATGGAAAACACACAGTTACCCTTAATGAGAATGAGTTTGTTTATTTCATGTTTTTCTTATTTCAGTGGTTTATGTCTGCAGTGTTTTCACTCTGTGTAATAATACATTTTGATGTATTCCTCAGGTATGTGATTTTCAAGTTTATTTTCGTTATTTTGTTAACATGGAATTGTTACAAGTTGTATGGATTTCAGCAGAAAAAATGGCTGACACTGCTGCGGTGGTTTATGTCTGCAGTGTTTTCACCCTGTGTAATAATACATTTTGATGTATTCCTCAGACACGATTATCATTATTTATTTTTTCTAACTGGAGTGTTGTTTTAGTGTCTCATTCTCTCTAAGTCTATAATATACACTCGTTTTCTTTATTACTTGTAAGTAACTGTGACATTTAGATATGACTGAAAAAATTGATTGTGACACTGATATGGACAGGACATTCATGGAAGCCACTGGTTTTCCCAGAGGGAGGGGTGGTTGGCTCGTTGGAGCTTCTGGCAATTATGTTTTCAGTGAAGGTGGCAGAAGGGGGGTGGGTCAGTCAAGGTCTCACAATGACCACAGTGGGGTTCGTGGTTTAAATTTAACAACGGATAATTCCCCTGTTGGGCGTGCCACAGCTGAGTTCCCTTGTACTTCGACACCTAATGCTGAGAGGGATGCTCTTAGCCATCTCACCGATATGGTGGGCCAGTTAGGTACACAGATTGGAGAATCAATCGTCTCCAGGTTGCTTTCAGCAGGCTTAGTAAATGCAAGCAATAACTGCCAGAGCAATTCGCTAGACCACCACACTCAATCAAAGATGAGACCAGAGCAGTCTATGTCAATGATGGTACCACAAGTGTCAGTACATATGGGGTCAGAACATGACATGTTTCGTGGTGACAGATCTGACAAGTACTGTGTTAAAGAGTGGGTTGATAGAACCAAAGCTTGTATAAGAAAGCAGAAATGTCCCATCTCGGAACAAGCTGAGGAAATCATGAGCAGGCTTGCAAGAAAAGCGAAAGATGTCGTTAAAATCAGTTTGCGTAGTGATTGTACGCTTGATGTAAAGGCAGAATCCTGAGCTGATTTATAATATTCTGCTACAGTATTTCAGTGAGACCTCATCATGCCTACCTCTTGCCGATTTCTATGCTACTTTTCCCAGAGACGGAGAGAATCCAGTAGACTATTGGATTCGGATCAACAAGGCTGCTGATCTGGCGAATGATGGCCTTCATAGACAAGGAAAGCAGCTGGCTGATATGAGTGAAGAGGTGACACGAATGTTCATCAAGCACTGTCCAGACCCAGGTTTGACTAGTGTATTCAGATGTAAACCTATTCATGAGTGGAGAGCAAAAGACATACAGAGCAGAATTGATGACTATCAAAGAGAATACATGGGTCGTGCTGGTGCGTATGTTAAGCGCCACACTTCAGCTGTGCTTAATAAGGAACGTACTGAGCATAATCACCTCATCAGCTTTCCGCAGTCTGCTGTTCGGGATACTTTGAGTTTTCCATTAGCGCCAAGTACATGTAAGCAGCCAGAACTTTCAGCAGAGCCCAGTACTGTTCAATGTCGGTCATGTCCTGCTCCAAACCTGCCTGTAGTCCAAACCATGACACAGAATACACAGCAGCCTGAAAGTCAAGTGCTCTCACGTATGATGGAGATGTTAGAGCAGCTGATGGATAGAGTTCAGTCACGTGACATTCCCACTCACAGAGTCAGCTCGAGGTTGCAGCGGCGCTATGCCAGAAATACATGTCGTGTGTGTCATGACAACAAGCACAGCACTGTGACGCACTGCATAACTGATAAGTTGTGTTTTGAATGCTTCTCACCTGGACATGCAAAACATGATTGTCCGAAACTTTCCACTGTACGGGACGATATGGCGGGAAACTAGTGGACCCGTATTTGGAGGGAGGCAGTACGGGTCATTCTTGCAACTCCCAAGTTGTTACCGAGTGTGAAGATGAATGCTATTTGATTGAGAACAGTGTTGATGAATTAGATATTGTGTATCAGAACACGCAAGTTGTGGGGGGACATGATAGCCTTTTTTATACACCTGTGAAAATCGGAGAAAAAGTGACATTGGGAGCCATGATGGATAGCGGATCAATGGCATGCACCATAAATGAAACAGCTGAGATGAAGCTGAGAAAAGCGGGAGTAGTTGATGGAAACAGTGAGTTGAGCACTGATGTGGTCCTTGTGGGCTGTGGTGGATTGCGTGTCAAGCCTAAGTCTATTTACAATCTGACCATGGAAGTTTATGGCTTGAAAATGATTGTACCTACTCTAGTGGTTCCTGGCCAACGTGACGAACTCATAATTGGAACTAATGTCATCAAACATATCCTGCGACATATCAAGCAGTGTGAGGGTTTCTGGAGAGCAGTGTCTGGCCCTACATCTAAAGATCCTGAATGTGAGAGCTTTTTGTCCATGCTCGCTGGACTAAATCGCTGGAGAGGTGAAGACATGCCTGACAAACTTGGAACAGTAAGATGCAATTCGGCTGTCTGTCTTGAGCCTGGTTGTGAATACTTAGTGTGGGGGAGACTATCGAAATCAGCTGTTGCATCACCAGGCAGTGCTGTTATGACAGAGCCCACCACTTCTCATTCGATTCCCAGAGGTGTCATGGTGGCCAGACATGTCACATCGTTGTGGAGTGATGGATGGGTCCCTTTGAAGGTTATCAATACGTCAGGGAGACTTGTGCTGCTGAGACGTAATGCAAAACTGGCTGATCTATATCCTTGCATTGCCCTTGAGGATGTTGATAACATGGATACAGTCAAACCTCCCCTTGTAAGTTGTCCCATGGGTTTATCAGACTGCGGGGCCCAGCCGATATCTGCAAGTGAAAGGTTGAAATCCATGGGTCTGTCTGACCTTGATGTAGAGTCATGTGATGTTTCTGATCAGTGCAGGCAGCAATTAGTCAGTTTGATTTTGATTTATGAAGACATCTTTTCAAGAAATCACCTTGACTGTGGAGAAGCTAAGGGATTTGTACATAGAATACACCTTTCAGACCCCAGGCCATTCCGACTTCCATTCAGGCGAGTAGCCCCTAGCCAGTATCACAAGTTGCGCCAGGTCCTGACGGATATGGAGGAAAGAGAGATAATTCGTCGTTCTACGAGTGAGTATGCATCTCCACTTGTTTTAGTGTGGAAGAAGAATGGGGATCTTCGGGTTTGTACCGACTTCCGTTGGTTAAACAGAAGAACATTAAAGGATGCCCACCCTCTTCCACATCAGGCAGATTGCCTGGCAGCGCCAGGTGGTAATGCTCTGTTCAGTACGATGGACCTCATGTCAGGTTTTTACAACATGCCGCTGCATGAGGACGATCGTAAATTCACTGCCTTTACCACTCCAATGGGCCTGTTTGAGTACAATAGGCTACCTCAAGGTCTTTGCAATAGTCCCGGTAGCTTTATGCGGATGATGTACAGTATTTTTGGCGATCAAAACTTTCTCAGCATTCTGTGTTATATAGATGATCTGATTGTCTTTGGCCCGAATGAGAAAGTTGCACTTGATCGTTTGGAGATGGTGTTCGGAAGGCTACGAGCCCATGGCCTGAAACTCGCTCCAAAAAAATGTCACCTCCTGAGAGCGTCAGTAAAGCTTCTGGGGCATGTGATAGACAAGGACGGAGTGTCTACAGACCCTGATAAGGTGGATTGTATTTCCAAGTTGAACAGTTCTGACCTGATGGAAGCGGATGGGAAGACACCATCTCAAAAGAGAATCAGATCATTTTTGGGGATGATGAACTATTATCAACATTTCATTCCAAATTATTCTGTCAAAGCAAAACCTCTCTTCGATCTTCTCCAAGGCCAGAAGGTCAGGGGACGGAAGAATAAGACTCGGAATGTGTTGTGCCAAAACAGGAAGTTGAGACCTGAGGATTGGACTCAAGCGCAGCATGATGCGGTTGAGCAGCTGAAAATTTCTCTGGTTGGGAGTGTTGTTCTAGCTCACCTGGATTTCTCACGTCACTTCATATTGGCGACAGATGCTTCACTGGATGGTATTGGAGCTGTGTTGTCTCAGGTCCAGGTAGGGGAGACTAGAGCGAGACCAGTTGCTTTTGCCAGCAAATCCCTTTCACGTTCACAACGGAACTATCAAGCGCACCGGTTGGAGTTTTTAGCTCTGAAATGGTCCATTTGTGAAAAGTTTGGCCACTGGCTAAAGGGACACAATTTCACTGTTTTAACAGACAACAATCCGCTTGCTCACATACTCACAAAGCCTAAGCTGGACTGCTGTGAACAGCGCTGGGTAGCTAAATTGGCCAGCTTCAACTTTGATATAAAGTATGTACCTGGCCCTCAGAATGTCATTGCTGATTCCCTCAGCAGAGTTCCTTTTGTCAAGAGTGGGGTGACACAAAGACTGCTTCAAGTGCCCTATGATACCATGTTGACTGATATGAAAGGGATGTCAACTAACTCTGTGCAGGATGCCTTCAGATGGTCCTGTGGCAAAAATCAGGAAGGAAGTGTTATCCAACAACAACAGTTATGCACGGTCAGTAATGATTTTGGCATGGATAATCTTACTGTTGCAAGCTCGGATGTCTCTGCTGTCTTGACTTCTCATGTGGAGTGGAAACTTGGTGCTGAGACACGGGCAATGGCAGTCGTGAATCACCTGCCTCAGTTGGTTCCTACAGGCCAGGACACATTGCCAGCATTTTCTGTGGAGGACCTGCGTGACAAGCAGATGAATGACAGAGTGTTGTCAAGAGTCATGTCTTACATTGAGAGTCGCCAGAGACCCACAAGAACGGAAAGAGCTGGAGAATCAGCAGCGGTGCTTCGTTACCTCAAACACTGGGAGAAATTGATTGTGAGGAACGGTGTTCTCTACAGGGTGTCTCATAACCAATCATCAAGGATGAAACGCTTCCAGTATGTTGTCCCAGACTCGTTGGTGGATGCAATTCTGAGAAGTGTTCATGATGACAGTGGCGTGTTAGTTTGGCAAAGCAGCGTTTCTTCTGGCTAAACATGGAGCATAGAGTACGTGATTATGTGCGCCACTGTCAACTCTGCATCATAAGTAAAAGTCCTGACCCTTCCAGCAGAGCTTCTTTGGAGAACATAAAGTCTACAAGACCACTAGAGCTGGTCTGTATTGATTTTTGGTCAGCAGAAGATGCTAAGAATAAATCCATCGACATCTTAGTTGTGACCGACCATTTTACAAGACTAGCTCAGGCTTTTGTGTGCCAAGACCAATCCGCCAAGCAAGTTGCCAGGGTCCTTTGGGACAGATATTTTCGTATCTATGGCCTACCGGAACGTATCCACAGTGACCAAGGTGCAAGTTTTGAGAGTCGGCTCATAGGCGAGCTTCTCAAGAGTTTCAGGGGTGGAGAAATCACACACCACACCTTACCACCCGATGGGCAACGGTAGTGTGGAACGTTTTAACAGGACGCTGGGCAACATGATCCGTGCTCTATCTCCGGATGTCAAGAGAGATTGGCCGAGACGTTTGCAGACATTGACATTCCTGTACAATTGCATGACACATGAGTCAACAGGCTATGCACCCTTTTATTTGATGTTTGGGAGGATACCACGCCTTCCAGCTGACATTCTCTTCCGTTCAGTCTTGGATGATCAGAATGTGATCAGCTACGACAAATTTGTTGACACACTTGTTAAAGATCTAAAAGAGGCCATGATGATTGCACAACAGCATGCCACAAAGGAACAGAAGAGACATGCAGCTCTGTATAACCGTCGAGTGAAGGGGCTCACCATCGATGTGGGTGACCAAGTGTTGTTGGCGAATAAGACTGAGAGGGGAAAAAGAAAAATTGCTGACCGGTGGGAGTCCACTGTCTACACTGTGGTTGACTGCAAGCCTCAAACTCACACTTACAGAATATGGAACCCTGCCACAGGTCAAGAGAAGGTGGTTCATCGCAATCTCCTGTTGCTGGTTGACTTCCTGCCTGTGCCTGAAGAGTTATCTGTGGATTGTCCGGGTTCCCTTGTAATTGACCCCATAGTAACATGCCTTCAAGTTCATCAAGCCAGAAAGACTGCTCGCTGATGTTGAGTGAAGCCTTGCCTAGACACATGAATGATGACATTGCCTGTGAGACAGTTCCTCTGACCAGTCATTTGGATGGCGATACTGACAGAACATTGAGTTGGGTTACTCATTTGCCTGATGAGAGTCCAGAATCTACTTCAACTGTAGTCTCAGGTGATGTTATAGTTAACCGGACACCACAAGCTGCTCCAGCAACGTCTTTTGGAAGTATATCTGTGAAGTCAGATGAAGTAATAGCTGATGTGACTGTCACTGAAGATGAATGCCGTTCAGATTCAAGAAGCATAGAATCTGCAAACACTGTTACGTCTGCTCGAGCACACTCACAGCCCTCCGGTGTGAGTCTGACTACTTATACGCCAGTTGACGCTAGTTCCACCAGAGAGATCAGATCTCGCTTTGGCCGTGTCATCAAGCCAGTTGACAGATTAATTCAAACGATGTCAGGCCAGGCTGTGATTCAGGATGCAAAGCGTAATGTTGAGGCTGTTTGTAAATCTATGTTTCGAGCTTTTGCTAATTAGGAAAGTAAATCTACTTTTATGGAACATTTGAAAAAGCTTTCTTCTTTCCTAGTTTGTCTGGACTGGTTTAAGGTCCTTGGTTCATGTTCAAATAATATACCTGAGGATGGAAAGTATCTTTAGTTGACTGTTGAGGGGGCCTCTTTATTTACCCAATTATTATGTATTTTGTTTGTTAATTTCCTTTATTGGTGTATTCTGAGAATACGAGGTTGTGGAAGAATATTGTGGGATGTATGTGGACATTCTGCTGTCGATTGTTGATATGGGAGCTTAGCGCTACTCTCTTATCAATTCATCCTTATGGGATCATTTTCAAATTGATCGTCCTTTTATGGGAGGTTCTTCTTTAATGTGAAATGCTTATTATATGTGACTGTTTTGGTTTTTGTACCTTTGGTGATGCCTAAGTTTCATGTACTTCTGTGGGGGTGAATGTAACAGAGTTAAAAAGAACATTAATTCTAATGATATTCATGGTGTTGAATTACATGAAATTAGAGGGTAAATTAAATGAAACAGTGTTTTGGTGCCCCCTGGTGGTTAATGCGTTGCAGACATTCATTATTTTGTCCTTGCGCGCCTACCGTAGTTCAGCAGAAAATGGCTGACACTGCTGCGGGTAAGCGTGTTACTCTTCTCTCCTGTTTAAAAAGTGATATAAGTGTGTTTAATATGAGTTTTTCACATGTAAACGTTTGTAGTGATTATATCAACAAATGTACAGTGAGTTGGATGGGTTTATATGTCCGATGGAAATTTTGTTGAGGACTTATCGTTGTGCCTCGTGTCTCATGCGGTGAAATTAACATGCTGCTGCTAATGCAGCAGATGGCTAAATGGAAAACACACAGTTACCCTTAATGAGAGTGAGTTTGTTTATTTTATGTTTTTCTTATTTCAGTGGTTTATGTCTGCAGTGTTTTCACCCTGTGTAATAATACATTTTGATGTATTCCTCAGACACGATTATCATTGCTGCGGAGAATAAAAGAAAGAACAGACAACCAGAGTCTTGTGTGCGTCTTCCATTTAAAGTTTGTGACGGATGTGTTAGGGCCACATAAGGGACAACAATCGTTACACATGCCCATATGTGGTCCTTCCCGTTCCTGTCCTTATTTGTTCCAGGTGTCCCCTTTTCAGTTCTATTGATCCCAGGTGTGTCTCGTCATCCCATCATCATGTCTTTTGTATATAAAATGTTCCATGTTATCAGTTCGGCATCCGGTATTGTGAATGTCTGTTGATGTCTACTTCCTTTGCTACATGTGTTGTCCTGGTTCTCTTGATATAATTAAAATCCCCTTATTGATGTACTCCTGGTCTCGTCGTTCTTCGCTCCGCGTTCCTGCACCAGAGTAGCAACATGACAGTCTGCGTGACAGATCCATATATTACACATTTTAGGTATAATCTGACAAATTTATTACTTTTAGATTGCTTTCATCCCAACTTGTTTATCACGTTGATTTAAATAGTTTAATCTTGATCATTGTTATAAAAATAAATAAATTAAAAGAAGAATTAGGGAGAATCAATAAATTCTGAATAATTTATAGCTACTCTGTGAATATGTAACACTGTAATCAAAAAAATTTAACTGTAATCTGATTACGTGTACTTTTAAATGTAATATAATTTAATTGCAAGTACTTAATTTTTTTAATCTGATTACATAATCCAGATTACATTTAATCAGTTACTACCCAGCACTGGCTGCTGAAAATTCAGCTTTGCGTCACAGGAATAAATTACATTTTCAAATATACTCAAATAGAAAACACATAACAGTATTTCACAATTTTACTGTTTTTAGTGTATTTTTGATCTAATAAATGCAGCTTTGGTGAGCATAAGAGACTTCTTCCGATCCCAAACTTTTGAACAGTAGTGCATCACTACAGTTTGCATTTTTTAAGCTTGGCATACACCATCTGAATGATAGAGATGCCAGACTGAGTCAAATTCAAAAGTTTTCTTCCCGGGATTTCTTAACTTCAAGTGTGTTTTATGGAATGGTTGAGAGGCCTGTTAAAGGGATAAGAGAAGGATGGTGGGGGCGGCTGGTCCATGCTCTTATGTCGGCCCAGGCCAGCTTGCCGCTTTGCCTTGTAATTGCTGGCTTACAGCGTGGACAGCAGAAACATCAGAGCAGAGACAGATGGCTGTGCCTTTCACATCCCTCTCTGGAAGGGATTCAGCGCACAGGCTGATTGAATTCAAGTGTTGGGAATCTAAGCCTGCCTGCTGCCTCCATGCCATATTCCAGCAGAGGAAGGAGGGTATTTTCACACGGCCATTTGTTTATCCCTTCCTCTCACTGTTTCCCTTGTTCTCCCTCCCCGTCTCACTGTCCATCATTTGGCTTTTCTGCTATTTATGTCTTTATCCTATCTATATATTAGGGCTGTCAATCGATTAAAATATTTAATCACGATTAAATGCATGATTGTCATGAGTTAACTCATGATTAACAGCAACTTAATCACACATTTTTATCTGTTATAAATTTACCTTAAATTAATACTTTTCAAGTTTTTAATACTCTAATCCATTGGTTCCCAACCCTGGTCCTAGAGGCACCCCAACACTGCACGTTTTGCATGTTTCCTTAATCAAACACACCTGATTCAGGTCATCAGCTCATTACTAAAGACTCCAAGACCTGAAATTGGTGTGTCAGAGAAAGGAGACATGCAAAATGTGCAGTGTTGGTGTGCCTCCAGGACCAGGGTAGGGAACCACTGCTCTAATCAACATGGGCATGGACAAATATGGATGCTTTATGCAAATGTATGTTTATTATTAGTGAAACCATACTCAACATAGAGCATAAAGAATTCAGATACAGGTTTTCACAAAAACGAAAAGAAATTGAGAATTTTAAGAAATTGAGTCTAAAGTCAAAAATTATTATACTAATTTAAACAATTATTATCAATGAATTATTATATTAATTAAATAACATAACTATATTTTACTGGCTTAATTGTTTAGATTTGTATAATGCATTATCTACTTATCGATCTACCAGTTCACATTTACAACTGCACATTTGCTGCGTAAAAATATGGGTCGATTTTAGCATTGGTCTGAACAAAACAGCAGACGGGCTTATTGGAAATGCAAATTCATTCTCTGCCAACAGATGGCACTGTGGGAATGGCAGAAATACAGCGGTTTCTGCGATTGTAAACAAAACAGCGCAGCAGCTGACTTTGAAACGTCCAGCACTCATATTTTTTCAATGAAATCATCACGTTTTGGTGTTTAATCATCACATTAAGCCATATCACAATTCTTGTCTTTCCCTCCCCAAATTTAAGACCTCTTGAAATCATAATTAAGATTTGCTTGTACCATTTAAAACTTTTTATGGCCTTAAATTTGATACAACTAAATTTAAGACCTTCAGGACTTTTTAAGGACCCGCAGAAACCTTGATACATAAGTCTGAAAGTCCATTGCAATACGGCTTAATGTGAGATTAAACTTCAAAAGGCGATGATTTCATTTAATAAATATGAGCGCTGCACGTTTCAAACTAGGCTGCTAATAATAAACATACATTTGCATAAAGCATCCATATTTGTCCATGCCCATGTTGATTAAAGTATTAAAAACTTGAAAAGTATTTATTTTATTTTATTTAAAAAAATGTGTGAATAAGTTGCAATTAATCACAAGTTAACTCATGACAATCGTGATTAATCGCGATTAAATATTTTGAATCGATTGACAGCCCTATATATATATATATATATATATATATATGCCAGAATACCAAGATTTAGATTTGGTAGATTTTTTATTTTATTTTTTGGAATCACAAAATGAATTGGTATTTATATATAGTGCTGGGTAGTAACTGATTACATGTAATCTGGATTATGTAATCAGATTCCAAAAATTAAGTACTTGTAATTAGATTAAATTACATTTTACGGTAACACTTTATTTTAAGGTGTCCTTGTTACACGTTACATGTACTTACTAATATAATAACAATTAGTTATGCATAATTACATGCAAGTAACCCTAACCTTATAGTAAGTACATGTAGTTAATTAATACTTAAATGCATAATTACACTGTAACAAGGACACCTTAAAGGGCACCTATTATGCCCCTTTTTACAAAATGCCATATAAGTCTCTGATGCCCTCATTATGTGTCTGTGAAGTTTCAGCTCAAAATACCAAACAGATAATTTATATCATTTTGAAAATGCCTATTTTGAGTGGAAGCAGAAACACACTGTTTTCTTGCCTGTATCTTTAAATGCAAATGAGCTTCTGCTCCCCGCCCCCTTTTCCAGAATAGGGCTGTGCCTTTACAGCTCTTACCTCAAATACTCTGCCAAAAAACTTCTGTTTGGTTTTGATTATCATGTATATCGTGCTGAAATCATGCGTTTCAAAGCCATATCAGTTTGAACTTCTGATATACGCTTTTCTGAGCGCACACATCCGAATAATGCACACAGGAAGCAGCTGTTACACAGCATGTGAGTATTAAACTAAGTATTAAACACAGTAGGTTATGTCTGTGAAGGTAAACAGCTGGGAAAGAAATTGCATGTTTATATTAGATCTGTATATTAACCCTTTGAGCGGTACGGTCCCACATATGGGATTTTTATTTCTGTGCCCCTGGGAGTACGGTCCCACATATGGGATTTAGAACGTTCGGTGACGTCACATAACTGCCAAAATCAAACTCTGCTTTCGTGCTTTATTTTAGGTTTCAGACATTTAAATACACATAAGTACTAATAAAACAATACATTTAGAGTTTGTAAAATACACACATATGTCTATGGAAGCAACAATAACAATCCATTCAAATTTAATTTGCCGATGTGTTTTATTCATATCAGATACACATAGTGTAAGTAACAATACTTTATAAGTAACTATAAAGTTCACTATTCTTCACCCAGTTCACCGGCCACTTATTACTTGTATTTCGGGAGAAATTGATGAATTCACGTGCTGTAAATCCGACTGACAGGACTCTCTGAACTGCAGCGTGAACAAACATGGCGGCGCCCATCTCACATTACAGATCAAGATCATTTAGAAAGGTTTTTTAAACGACAAAATACTCATTTACACATATTTGTGAATCGGAATATCAGATTGTTCATGACACGGTATGCAAGTTTGTGAATATTTTAAATAAAAAAGGAAAAACTAAATAAAAGCGATCCGTCTGTTATAGTGTTATTGTGGCTGCGGTGTGTCACGTGACAAGCATGACGCATCGCCATGGAAACAGTAAGGGGAAACGTTCTAAAATTACGGTCGCCTTAAAAAAACTCACTCTGGGGGGACCGCTAGAATGTTTTAAACTCACCACTGAAAGGGTTAAGTAACAGCAGCGCCGTGAGTGGAAACGTGCAGATAAAGGGGCAGTGATATTATAATATGATCCCTTTCCTACTTCACTACACTCTAAAAAATGCTGGGTTGTCTCAACCCAACTTTGGGTCAAATGTGGACTAACCCAGCTGTTGGGTTAAATTTTTTAATTACATTTTTAAGCCAAAAGTTGGGTTAGTCCATATTTGACCCAAAGTTGGGTTGAAACAACCCAGCATTTTTTAGAGTGTAAGGGAGCAAAATCTGAGCAGCTCATTTTTTCACATGCTTGCAGAGAAAGGCTTACCAAAATGAAGTTACTGGGTTGTCCTTTTTCACCTTTCCTGGGTTGGTAGATGCACCGGGGACCCAATTATAGCATTTGAATACGGAAAAAGTCAGATTTTCATGATATGTCCCCTTTAAAATAAAGTGTAACCCATTTTACTCATAATTACAAAATACTCCTAATCAGACTACAGTTACTTTTTTATTGATTACATGATTACATATTCACACAAGTCGTTGGACGGATTTTTTCTTTAAAACACATTCAAATGTGCAAATTCATGTTAGTTCTTATTAACGTAATTTTGTGAGCTGAACTTCATTCAAGTAATATATTTACTTATGCCCCCTAAGATTGTTAGGTAATAAGTTAATAATTAAGTAACATATAGCATGTTCATGGTTCTCTGACATTGGTTAATGGTCACATGACATGCATGTAAACAAATAAAATATTTCATATTTTTAGTAATTGTTTAATTTTGATTGCTGTTGTTTTTAAATTATTTATTTCAATTTTACATTTTTGTGATTTAATTTAAGAAACCTTAATGTAATGTAATGTTTAATGCACTTAATGTTGTTAATAACAACGAATGGAATATATTTTCATTCTCTTTGTATTTTTATATTAATACAGTACAATATGATCCTATTTAAATCAGTGTGGTCACAAGTAATCAAAAAGTAGTCAGATTATATTACCCAAGATGTGTAATGTAACGGATTATGTTATAAATACAGTACAATTTTTGTCATGTAATTTGGCATCAGTAACGGACAACAATTTGTTAGTAATCTACCCAGCACTGTATATATGCATGATCTGTGGTGTCATTCATGTATGTTGCACAAATAGTTTGCCAAAATTTGATGCTTAAACTTTAAGGTTCAGGGCTCAAAGTCTTGCCTTAGCAAACACACAAATGCATTTGAAATATCACACAGTAAGACTCCAGTCGTAACAATTCAAACTTGGGGCACAGCAACTGCGGTAAAATAGTGCAGAAAAGCACGGCCTGGACTTAATGCACCCTGCAGCCTGTGCAGAAAACTGAGAAGAGATGAAAGCAGTTTGCTTTTTTTCAGGTCAATTTGCCTCCAGGGTGTTTACGCCTGGTAAAGTGAAATAGATCAGCGAGGGCTGAGCTAGAAGATACGGATTATAACTGTGTTTGGCTTATCTGTGCATCGGCGTCAGCACTGCAACATCCTCACCACACAACCAGGGGATCACTATCTTTTCACTATTAATACAGATCTCTATGACTAGCTGTACTTCACAACTGTTGCCTTGTTTTTTAGTTGTGTACATTTGTTTCACATTCTTTTCTCAAGTCTTTTTTTGAGCAGTCTTACATCTTGTCTAACTGGGTGTGATGCTGTGAAGTGACAAGTGATAGATTTATTGCATGCTGATGTAGTTTTTGCTCTAATTAGACAAGTTTTATAGGTCACATGGTTTCTATTTCTGTTGCACTGTGGTGAAGAGCCCCACCCACTGTGAAATGTAATGTTATTGATTCAAAATCAAGCAGCTTTATTTTAAACATCATATTTGTTCTGATTGGCTTTGATTTTGTTGGTTCACTGCAGCATTTTACTTTCAGTGAGAAAAGAAAAACTACTTGATGAAGACTTGCAAGTCCAAAAAACATTGTTAGAATGGCCGAATCTCCCTAATTTAAATGGCTTTTTTGTTGAATTTTGATTGATTTTATATCTGTTTTCTCTGAATCTGAGCATATTTGAGCCAAAGCCATTTATCATAAGACACGGTCTGAGAAATCAGATATCAGTCAAAACTGTATTTCTGCATTCCGTAAAATGCTGTGTGCCTTTATTTTCAAATGTGGTACTTGCTTACTTGGTTAAATGGATAACTCCTAAAAAAAATAAAGGTTCCAAAAAGGAGTATTCACAGCGATGGCACAGAAGAACCCTTCTAAAAAGAACCTTTTTTTCTTAGTGTGAAGAATATTTATAGGCCTAATAATCTAAATAACTTTTTTTTTCTCTATAAATAACCTTTCATCCAACGGAAAGGATCAATAGATGTTAAAGGTTCTTCGTGGAGGTATTAAAGGGGTCATATGATGTTGCTAAAAAGAACATTATTTGGTGTATTTCGTGTAATGAAATGTTTATGCGGTTTAAGGTTCAAAAAACACATTATTTTCCATGTACTGTACATTATTGTTTCTCCTCTATGCCCCGCCTTTCTGAAACGCATCGATTTTTACAAAGCTCATCGGTCTGAAAAGCGAGGTGTTCTCTGATTGGCCAGCTATCCAGTGCTTTATGATTGGCCAAATACCTCAAGCGTGTGACGAAAATGTTATGCCCCTTACCTAGGGATATGCCGGTATCAAATTTTCATGTTGCGATTAATTGCTAATGCTTTTATCACGGTATACGGTTGACCCAAAGTTGGGTTGAAACAACCCAGCATTTTTTAGAGTGTAAGGGAGCAAAATCTGAGCAGCTCATTTTTTCACATGCTTGCAGAGAAAGGCTTACCAAAATGAAGTTACTGGGTTGTCCTTTTTCACCTTTCCTGGGTTGGTAGATGCACCGGGGACCCAATTATAGCATTTGAATACGGAAAAAGTCAGATTTTCATGATATGTCCCCTTTAAAATAAAGTGTAACCCATTTTACTCATAATTACAAAATACTCCTAATCAGACTACAGTTACTTTTTTATTGATTACATGATTACATATTCACACAAGTCGTTGGACGGATTTTTTCTTTAAAACACATTCAAATGTGCAAATTCATGTTAGTTCTTATTAACGTAATTTTGTGAGCTGAACTTCATTCAAGTAATATATTTACTTATGCCCCCTAAGATTGTTAGGTAATAAGTTAATAATTAAGTAACATATAGCATGTTCATGGTTCTCTGACATTGGTTAATGGTCACATGACATGCATGTAAACAAATAAAATATTTCATATTTTTAGTAATTGTTTAATTTTGATTGCTGTTGTTTTTAAATTATTTATTTCAATTTTACATTTTTGTGATTTAATTTAAGAAACCTTAATGTAATGTAATGTTTAATGCACTTAATGTTGTTAATAACAACGAATGGAATATATTTTCATTCTCTTTGTATTTTTATATTAATACAGTACAATATGATCCTATTTAAATCAGTGTGGTCACAAGTAATCAAAAAGTAGTCAGATTATATTACCCAAGATGTGTAATGTAACGGATTATGTTATAAATACAGTACAATTTTTGTCATGTAATTTGGCATCAGTAACGGACAACAATTTGTTAGTAATCTACCCAGCACTGTATATATGCATGATCTGTGGTGTCATTCATGTATGTTGCACAAATAGTTTGCCAAAATTTGATGCTTAAACTTTAAGGTTCAGGGCTCAAAGTCTTGCCTTAGCAAACACACAAATGCATTTGAAATATCACACAGTAAGACTCCAGTCGTAACAATTCAAACTTGGGGCACAGCAACTGCGGTAAAATAGTGCAGAAAAGCACGGCCTGGACTTAATGCACCCTGCAGCCTGTGCAGAAAACTGAGAAGAGATGAAAGCAGTTTGCTTTTTTTCAGGTCAATTTGCCTCCAGGGTGTTTACGCCTGGTAAAGTGAAATAGATCAGCGAGGGCTGAGCTAGAAGATACGGATTATAACTGTGTTTGGCTTATCTGTGCATCGGCGTCAGCACTGCAACATCCTCACCACACAACCAGGGGATCACTATCTTTTCACTATTAATACAGATCTCTATGACTAGCTGTACTTCACAACTGTTGCCTTGTTTTTTAGTTGTGTACATTTGTTTCACATTCTTTTCTCAAGTCTTTTTTTGAGCAGTCTTACATCTTGTCTAACTGGGTGTGATGCTGTGAAGTGACAAGTGATAGATTTATTGCATGCTGATGTAGTTTTTGCTCTAATTAGACAAGTTTTATAGGTCACATGGTTTCTATTTCTGTTGCACTGTGGTGAAGAGCCCCACCCACTGTGAAATGTAATGTTATTGATTCAAAATCAAGCAGCTTTATTTTAAACATCATATTTGTTCTGATTGGCTTTGATTTTGTTGGTTCACTGCAGCATTTTACTTTCAGTGAGAAAAGAAAAACTACTTGATGAAGACTTGCAAGTCCAAAAAACATTGTTAGAATGGCCGAATCTCCCTAATTTAAATGGCTTTTTTGTTGAATTTTGATTGATTTTATATCTGTTTTCTCTGAATCTGAGCATATTTGAGCCAAAGCCATTTATCATAAGACACGGTCTGAGAAATCAGATATCAGTCAAAACTGTATTTCTGCATTCCGTAAAATGCTGTGTGCCTTTATTTTCAAATGTGGTACTTGCTTACTTGGTTAAATGGATAACTCCTAAAAAAAATAAAGGTTCCAAAAAGGAGTATTCACAGCGATGGCACAGAAGAACCCTTCTAAAAAGAACCTTTTTTTCTTAGTGTGAAGAATATTTATAGGCCTAATAATCTAAATAACTTTTTTTTTCTCTATAAATAACCTTTCATCCAACGGAAAGGATCAATAGATGTTAAAGGTTCTTCGTGGAGGTATTAAAGGGGTCATATGATGTTGCTAAAAAGAACATTATTTGGTGTATTTCGTGTAATGAAATGTTTATGCGGTTTAAGGTTCAAAAAACACATTATTTTCCATGTACTGTACATTATTGTTTCTCCTCTATGCCCCGCCTTTCTGAAACGCATCGATTTTTACAAAGCTCATCGGTCTGAAAAGCGAGGTGTTCTCTGATTGGCCAGCTATCCAGTGCTTTATGATTGGCCAAATACCTCAAGCGTGTGACGAAAATGTTATGCCCCTTACCTAGGGATATGCCGGTATCAAATTTTCATGTTGCGATTAATTGCTAACATCATGCCAATATAGAACCTTTATTTCGGAAACATGAGATAATGGTTAGCCTTCCACTGAAGAGTTTTGACAAGTTGGAGAATGTTGCTCTTTTAAAACAGCTGGTTAAAGAACAAAATAATGGGAAAATCTTAGTTTATGATATTTTAAGGGCCTTCAAGTTAGAAAAATCACAAATTAGATTGTTTCTCCTAAATGGCAATGGGCTTAAATGGAGAACAAATTGAGACTTTTGCTTAAATCTTTTTAGATTTTACTACTGTGAAGAAGTCTAATATGTGTCTCCTTACAGAGAAGATCTCAAACATTAAATATTCCAAAATGTCAAAGTGATTTCAGTATGAACTCAAACATTTCTTACCAGTTACTTCCAAGATCAAATAATCTTTGCTATTCTATACACATGAATTTCTTGGCACTGAATACATGTCAACAGTTGACTCATTTGTGTCTATTTTTATTCCTCCAAAGGCCTTTTAGGAGAAACATCTGAGATGCTGTTGAAACCCTAACCAGAATCTAATTCCCTGTATGATAATTAGGAATCTCCGGCTTAATTTATAGGAAAGCAGACGCCATGTCTAGGTGTTGCTAGAGGCCGTGTGTCATGCTGTTCTGGCATTGCTTATGTTTCCTCTCATCATAATTATGTGTACAAATTGGAAGAAGGAAGCTTAATCTAGATTTTAGGCAAAAATGAGTTTTTCATACCAGATGTGTTGATGGGGAACACGGCTTTTAACTCATGCTCCGCTCAAGGGCATCTGAGTCAGCCGTGTGCCGTGTGTGCAGTCCTGCTCTAGATCATATTTCAACAGCAATGCCATTTCATGTTTTTCATTTGAATTTGCTCGTACCTAAAGACAAGAACAGAGTTGTTTGTTCGGGTAATCCAACATTTTAAACCCCTTTTGGAAACAGATTCTCTAACATGTTCAAAGTCAACCGTCAGAAAGTCCACGGATTGAACTTTTTCCACCTGACTTGTTTCCAGTGAGGCTCTGCATTGTAGGTAAATGTCATGGTGTGTCTCTCTAATATAACTGAGATTTGAGACCTTTTCTTCTGGACCTTTACTCCATAGTCCAAACAAACATAATGATGTGTTAAACCTCAAAGGAGGCTTGGTTAAAAATTAGAGAGAACAGAACAATTTCTGGAGAGATGATTACAAGTGAAGCATATGGACTGAAGGTTGTTTTTGAGTGTGGGCTTGTTTACTTCTGGACCAGAGTTATTAATGGATGCTCATGAGGATGAATCAACCACCTACAATTTAGATTCTTATGTAGAGGACATTTAAAAGACAACAGGAAACAGCATCGGTAACACGGTTAACCAGCCTAAGATGGAAGCTTTTTAGTCTAGGCCATTAGCTGGTTATAGAAGTTTTTTTTGGCACCATTAACACATTTCACCTTTGTAATGTGCAATATTTTGAATAGTTAAATTTGATCATTTGGATTGCAGATTAAGGGTGCATGTTAAGTTTTGCTACTCTCAAGACCAATTAAAAAAATACAAATATTATTCAGTTCAATAAAAAATTGGCATGTAGCCGTCAAGTGCAATGTCTCTGAATTAAGTAAATATAGTGTTTCTGTTTTTTTTTTCCCAAGTTATTATTAAAAAATGGTTAGTCATAAAAAAGAACAAAGAAACTAATAAAATGTTTGCTTAATATATTATACAGCAAGGATGCAAATGAAGTAAATGATGCTTGAACTTTTTTCAAATTACTTATATTAAGTACAAAATACATAAATCATCTGTGACTGTTATGGTTACATGCTGCTAATAAATAACAGTAAAAGCAGGAAGAAAATGGGAGCCACTTGTGTTTCAAAGGTATGCTGCGTGAAAACTCAAGAAACTGCTAAGTGCCATCTTAATGCACTTCATGGAGAGCTGTAATTTTCCTAACAGGCACACTCCAGTATGTTCATCACAGATGACTTGACCACCATGATTGCTCTCTGGTACCCAAATGACTTGTTATTATCAAAACTGTAGAAAGACTAGAATCATTACAGTTCTGTTTGTTTTTATTTAAGTGCTGAAATAGTACTTAAGGGCTTTTGACATCACTATTGATTCATATTTGTATTCCCCAACCCATGCAGTCTTCGCTATCATTTAGTTTCTTTACATTTTGATGAAATATTATGAAGGATATTTATTTAGAATCATGTGCACCAGTAAATTATGTACAAAAATAAATAAATAAATATAACATTAGTAAAATTAGTCATTTTTGATATCATGTTGTGTACAGTACAAGTACAGGCTTGAAAACAAGATTAGAGTAAACATACTGCCAACATGAACTTGACTCTGGAGGCTGACCTTAATGTTCCCTGGACACACACGCGCACACACACACACACTCTATCCCTCCGTCTCTCTTAGAGGTCGACCGATATGGGTTTTTCTCAGGCCGATGCTGATATTTTGAAATCAGGGCAGCCAATGGCCGATATATGATGCCGATTTTTTTGGCCGAAATGTTTGGCCGATTTTCTCGCCCCCCCACCCCTTCATCTCATATAATCTAACAGTTAAGTAACAAGAAGTGATACAGAAAATTGCTTAAATTAAACATTTATTGAACAACAAGCCTCTCCAATCAGTGCACTTGAATAATTTAAATAAAAAATAATGTTAAATATTAAATACACAAAACAGGTAATCAAAAATCTAGACTTTGTCAAATAAACATTTGGATGAAAAAAATTTAATTTTAGATCACAAAAACTTACATAAAAGTAATATAATAAGTAATAAAATGCTATATACAAGTAGCACCCAGCAGCATAACAAAAATAACAGAGTTCACTCATATTACACAGCCTTCTGTTCATAACTGTTTAAGAGTGCACTGGCCACGAGCGATGTCGGACCCACAGACACATTTAATGAGGAAAATTAACGTGCACGTTTTAGCCAGAAGTTTCGTCTGAATTGCACGTATTTCTACTTTCAAATGCAAATGACTTGTTGCACTTATGGGCATGGTCGGCATCAATTCTAATAGGTTACAATGTAATTACACTTTTGAAATGGTCTTTTTTCCCTGCCATCGTTAGCTGAAGCTGTGCGTGAACAAGGCACAGCTGCAGAGTGTGAGTGGCTCCGTCTCACACTCAGCCTCAGAGGGAGAGAAATTCTCCAGTACAGAAACAGAATTGATAACGTTGGAGCTTATCTATACAACACAGGCTACTATAATAATTTAGCCGCTGGGCTCGTTACCAGGTTTTGGTACCCGTGCCTACCTGTAGCCTAAACTACAGCTTGCTAACAATACAGTTCCTAAAAATAACTCGCATTCTCTCTCCAAATGTTATTCTCATTCTCTCTCCAAAAGTAGCATCATATTTAACCAATGAAATATATAAGGCTAGCTTAAGAACGAAGGATAAGAACATAAGTCTTACCATTTTCTTGGGAAGTTACTCGTAGTTCTCTTAATAAAAAAGTTAGCAGGCAGAAGGGGACATCACGGGGGGGGGGCACGATTGTTCCTGGTGCCCGCCCTCCCATTCATTTGCCGCTCTGATTGCACTTGCTACACGTGAATACACTGCAGGGTCACTCTCACTTGAATCCAAGGTAAATCAGCAACACTGTCATCACTTATATGTGTTTTATTGAAGAAAATACATCATAATGAGCTAAAATGTATGCGCAGGTTACTTTACTTCCTGAACAAGTGCGCACCCGAGTCTGTGTTGCTTTCATATTCACGCAAACCGTGCCACAGTTCGAGTACAACCAAACTCAGACCACCTTCTTCAGGTAGTCTCGGGTTCGGTACCCAGTTCGCCTGACAGCTTTCACATTAGCGATTTTTCCTGCAAACCGTGCCGTTTCGAACTAAGCTGCCAGTCTGAAAGCGACACGTGTTCCACAACAATGCTTAGCTGCTCACAGATGTGCCTGCCTATTAATTTGCAATTTACAATCTGCCAATGCCAATTGATTAAAAAATGACAAAAATTGGCCCGATTAATCGGCCGGCCGATCAATCTGTCGACCTCTAGTCCCTCTACACACACTACCTTTGTCTCATTACTGTTATCACACTTCATTACATCAACACACTCTCACTCAGTGTGTCTTGTTAAAGTGTTTTAGGACAGGGGCCAGCATTACTCAGCTATTTGTAGATGACACACATTTGCTGCAGGTCTGCTTGAGCACACTGTATTATAGAGAAGCTCTGCAAAGATGAACACAGATTTCTCCAACATCAGTGCTATACAGAATATGTTAATATAAACCAGATTTGTACATTTTCTGAAGAAAATGTGAATGGTGCATGACTCGTTCAAAAGTTTTGAGTCATTAAGATTTTTTTTTTATTAAAATAAAACCTTTATTCAGCAAGGACGCAGTCATTTTGTCAAAAGTAACAGTAGAAACATTTATAATGTTACAAAAGATTTATATTTCAAGCTAATGCTGTTCTTTTGAACTTTTTATTCAACAAAGAATCCTATGAAAAAAAAACACAAAAATCAGCATTAATAATAGTGAATGTTTGAATGATTTCTGAAGGACTGTGTGACACTGAAGACTAGGGTAATGATGCTGAAAATTCAGCTTTACATCACAAGAATAAATTACACTTAAAATATATTACAATAGAAAACGGTTATTTTGAATTGTAATATTTCTGTTTTTACGTTTCAGTCAGAGTTGTGCGACACTCAGTCGCCATTTTACAGATCGCATAGGAATGAATGAGAAATGCCGTAAGCTGTATGCCACCTGTCGCAAAAAGTCAGTGACTTCTCTTGTAAAACTGCATTTTTTTTTCGGGGTAAACTCTAAAAATAGTTAAATCCAAAAGTATTGCTTAGTGTAAAACATGT
>NW_015537962.1:684966-692311 GCF_001515605.1 Sinocyclocheilus anshuiensis
GAGCAAAAATAATGTACGGTATGTGGAAAATAATGTGTTTTTTGAACCTTAAACCACGTAAACACATTGCATTACACCAAATACACAAAATAATGTTCTTTTTAGCAATGTCATATGACCCCTTTAAGGGGGGAACCCTGTACTAACAACCCAAAAATGTGGGGGCACGTTTGTTCTGAATCCACAATGTCCGTAATGTGGTTTATGTTTGCTAACTAAATCAAGACAATAGATTTTCGTTACCCATGTCGCATAGGCCTTCAAGTAAGCGAGTGGAGTAATTGTGTCAGCTCCTTTACAACTTTATGTCCTAACTTTATACATGCTCACACCATTAACATTACGGCTTCATCTGCTCTCTGCATCAATATGGAGCTTTGCCAGAACTATTAAAACCTTTTAAAGAAGGATAAAGACTTGATAATTCACTTTTATATTCTCTTGCAAAGTATTTAAAAACGTTGATAAAATTCTAAAAATTGATAATAATAATAATAATAATAATAATAATTGAATAAAAATATGAAACATTATTTTTTTAAATATTTCACTGTAAAACAAAAAAAAACTTTCTTAGAAAAGTATAATAATAATAATAATGTTACTTTATATTTTAACTGTAAAATTACAGTACTAATATTTATGGCTGTCTTAGTTTTCAAACATTAAACTATTAAACTTTTATTTTGATGCAAAAAAGGCAGGAAGCCCTTAAAGCTTCTCTTTTGTTGATAAGTGCTTCTCATTACAATTTAACCAAGTTGGTTTACACGTTGTGCTCCCAAATGCACATTAAGTCGATTTAAAACAGCCTAAGGTTGATTAGCTCTCTGATTAAGCTAGTAAAGTTCTCCCAGCCTGACCAAGCTGGTTCGACTGATCTCATTAGCTTGTATCAGAGGTGTTTTGGCAGTGTTTCAGCTGGTCAGATTAGGAGATCTATCTTAAACTTGCTATCCATTGTAAGTGTTGAAACAGAAATAACAAAACACACGTTTGAGTCAGTATCTCGTGCTGTATCTGCTGTAGTTGGTAACCAATTAATCTTATTGAAAACAGCACAGACACACATTCTTGAACTTGTTCTGCTCAGTCATCTGCGCTCTCATTTCACAGATATCCGCGCATTCACGCATTTCCACATACAGGACGATACTGTAAGCATCGGGCCAATAACTCAGCAGTGATGATGGAAAGCCTCTTGCATTGTATGCAGCTGAATCATTAGCTCCCACTTTCCCTCACTCTGGGGTAATGCATTTTTACCCCCTTAGGCTGGCAACCTGGAAACGCAAAATTTAATTTTATTGCTAATAAAAGCTCTGGGAAAAAGGGGGAAGACAGTTAGTCAATGCGAGAGAAAAAAGAACATAATTGTAATGCCGTTGTGATAGCTCATTTGCCATATAATTAAGGGAGGATCTCACAGAGAGCCTTCCATCAGATTGAATACACAAAGGAAGGGCTTTGGGCAAAGACAGGTGGCTTTTTTATGACTTTGAAGGGCACTGCGGAAAGGGGAAGCTTCTTGTAGGCTAGTCCCAAACATAGAGCGGCCACTTTGAGGATTTAATTTGACTGTTTATGATATGATACCCTGAAGTAACTTTATTTTAAAAATCTGTTGCTTTTATGCATCCTGAAACTGTTAAATATTTAATATTATATATCCACTCTTTACATTTACATGATTGTGTGCGGCTTTGTTTATTCCAAGCACTGTACGAGGAGGCATTGTTCAAACGTTTGGGGTTTACAATGATTTTTTTATGTTTTTGAAAGTACTATGCTCACCAAAGCTGCATTTATGTGATTAAAAAAGCAGTAGAAACAGTAATATTGTGCAATATTACTACAATTTAAAATAACTGTTTTCTATTTGTACATATTTTAAAATGTAATGTATTCCTGTGATGCAAAGCTGAATTTTCAGCATCATTACTCCAGTCTTCAGTGTCACATGATCCTTCAGAAATGATCCTTCATTCTAATATGCTGATTTGCTGCTCAATAAATATTTCTTATTAATGTTGAAAACAGTTGTTCTGTTCAATATAGAAACTGTAATATTTGTTTCAGGATTCTTTGATGAATATAAAGTTCAAAAGAACAGCATTTATTAGAAGTACAAATCATCTGTAACATTATAAATGTATTTGCTGTCACTTTTGATAAATTTAATGCATCTTTTCTGAATACAAATATGAATTTCTTAAAAAAAAAAAAAGACTAACCCCAAACGTTTGAACAATAGTATATTGATAAAAAGGTTTACTTGCTGCAAATGTAAAATTAGGACAGGAAGAAAATAAATAAAATGGTCTTGTACTTCCTGTGACTAAAGATGAAACTACTGTTTTCCAAATACAATACTACACTACTTACTATTTAACGAAAAATAAGCAGCAGTACTATCCTGCCTACTGTTTTTGTTTTCTAAATTGTATGTAAAGCTAAATGTATTATGAAGTGAAATGTTTTAAATAGTTGTATACTATATTATCATCACATAATGTTTTACTTTGAATAGAGAAACAGATTTTTTTGCCCATGTAATGTTGTAGTTAAAGCATCTACCAGCAGGGGCACACTGTTGACACTAACAACTTGACCCTTAAAAATAATGGATGGTATTACTTCCAGATCATTTGTTACACTGAATATGCAAGGTCAGGTTGTGTGCATTGCATTGTGGGAGTGCTGTGTTGTATACTGCACACTTTAGGAAATGTAGAAGGTCATGTGGGCATTACATGCATACTGTGTGCAGTATATATGTGCAATACACTGCAGAAAAAGAAAACATTTGTATGGTAAATAGAGCATGAAAACAATGTAAAATCATCATTACATTTCGAAGCCCTCCAAACAAAGAATTAAATGACCAAAGTACTATTAATCTTGAATGAAAAAACTTTTAATGCTGGCAAATATGAAGTCCGAGGCAGCTACAAATCCTCAGAGCGTCAACACGAGGGAGCGAAATGTTAAACAGATGAGACAGTTCCTGACAAGTCAATGTCTGACTATTAGATATTTAGTAGATGTGTGCAACCGCAGGTCTTAAGCCATCCAAACTCTCATTTTGAGAGACACGCGATGAATGCACTCTTCTGCTTTTAAATAACGATGAACATACGCAATGAATGTGCTTTTATACACGCTTAATTCTTAATAGTGCTGGATATGTGATTAATGCTCTCTACTTACTGTAAACTCTTCTGACTTTTCTGGATATTTCGTGTCAGTATCTAATGCTTGTTGAATAGTTAAAGGTGTATTCCTTCAGTAAACTATAATACAACAAATTAAACAGGTTCTGGTGTGTTTACACAGAACAAGTAGCATCCCATATATATTAAATATTTTCAAAATATACAAAATAGCCAACAAATATAAAAGTTTCTTTTATAAATATATTTCTTTATGAATTTCCTCACAAAGGTGTTTTTACATATTGTCAATCTAAATATATTTATATTGTCAAAAAAAATTATAATTTACCCATAATACTTTTTAAGATTGGAAATGTAATTTTAATTTATATATGTATGTAAAGTAGTCATAATACATACTTACATATATATATATATATATATATATATATACACACACACGTTTATGATTTTATAGGTTTTTCAGAGGAACATTTTATTGCTCAGAAGTATCAGAGTATTGAGCTGTAGAATTATTTTTGTATCGCATAGTTTAGATTAATTGGTTGTGGATTTGAGTTCATATTGAGATCTTACTTGTGATCTGAGACTGTTCTAAAGGAGACATGATATAACTTTTTTTTTTATCAGGATAAAAATCATTTGCTGTCCATTTCATCTCATTGACAGCTAGGCGAAACAATTGAAATATTAAATAGATCTCATTCATGGTTTATCTTTCCTATGGGTTGGAAAGAGGAAAGAGAAGCCCTAGATCATTTCATGCTTTTGAACATATATAAATGTTTTTTTGAAAGGATGATTTGAGGCCAGATTGTCTCTCTCTATCATTTTCTATCAGCTAGTAAGTGCCAATCTGGATTCCCAGTGTTTATCTTTTATTTTCTAGCTGCTCTTGTGAAATACAGGCTGAGCTGTGACACTTGACATATGCCGGCAAGACGTGCCATTCTTTGCAAAGTCATGCAAAAGTCATGCACCCCAACTCCTCCTACAGAGAGCAGAGAAACTGGGTCTCCGCTGGCAGAATATGGATTATCCAGTCGCATGAATTACATAATGTATGCACCATGTTAAAAACTGACAGAATGATAAACTGCCAGCATGGCTTTAAGAAAAGCCTTTGTTGTTTGTGTATTTTAGTGCGACTGTGATGCGAGCTATTTTTAAAATGCCGGAGAAATGTAGACCTGCTTTGGTCACGCGTTTACACGGTGTGGTTGATTTTGAGCATGTAGAACAAGGGACAGATCCCTTGTTTTATCCCAAGGACACAAAATAAACTGTCATGTTTTAAAGTACCGCAACTAGACACAAAAGAACAATATTTCAGTAGTGTTTTCTGAAGAGACCCTTGTTTCTCCAGAACTGATGCTTTTCACTAAACTGTAGAAAAGCAAGCTGGTATTGCACATCTATACGGTGTTGTGTCTGTGAAGAATCTGAGTCGTATCGCCTGACCTACAGCTGACCACAGAGCGAGACAGCGAGACGCTCCCATTCAAACACTTAATCACAGGAGCTCAATATTGACAGTTGACAGCTCCACAGTGCCATTCAGCTGTTTTTATCCGGAGTTCATCGAAATTTGAGAAGTCGTTGAGTCTTGTGTTAGTCTGACTGCTACAGGTGGATACAGCGAGTGAAATCTTATCACTGTGGTTATTAACAGTCTAGTACAGCATGAAAAGAAGGTTAAAAAGGTAATGATGTGAAATATGTTTTATATAGTACACATGTGACCAAGCACAGTTCGTTTGCTGCATCCAGTGAAAGAGCATGTAATGGCTTGGAGAGTTAATGGGACGCATAATAGGAAACAAGATTAGCACTTTTGAAATAGAGTTTGATGTATTATATAGACATAATCTAACATTTTCAATGTGAAACTACCCTAAAAGCTCTGAAAATTAGCAATAATTCATGATATTGATGTCACATTAAATTGAACATTTGCAACATTTTATGTACATAATGTGACATATTTACAAGAGAAATTCTGACTTTTTTCCTCCGAATTCTGAGTTTATTTCTTGCAGTTCTGACTTTTGTTTTACAATTCTGATTTGATATCTCAGAATTTTGAGTTTATATCTCACAATTCTGACTTTTATTTCACAATTCTGAGTTTACGTCTCATCTTCTCCTGAAGTTTTTGACACCTGAACAGATCGTATGCACATGCAGAATTATGATGAAAAAAAGTCAGAATTTCTAGATGTAAACTCAAAATAAATAAAAGCAAAATAACTCACAATTGCAAAATATAAACTCAAAAATAAAAGTCTGAATTGTGAGATATAAACTCGCAATTAACTTTTATTATATTTTTATTCCATGGCAGAAATAACCTTCCATAGAAAAGATATTTAACAAGGAATAAAAAAATGTAATCAGGAATTGATTAGAGTTTGAAAAATGACTAAATGGCAGGTGGTTCGAAGGGAGGGATTAACATCTTTAAATGCAAAAAAAGAACAGAGGTCATTTAGATAATGAGTCATAATGAGAAGTTACTGGCATGTTTAATTCCAAGAGAAAACATGCTTGTGAAAAAAAAAAACATTTTTGACTGTGTTTGCTGCAAGAAACCTTGACTCATTAAAAAATGAATTTAGGAGATAAAATGCTACAAGAGTGTAGAAAAGGGCCTGTTTAATAGGTTTTATTGGTCTCTAGGTAGAAGCTACATCACAGGGCCTGTTACTAGCCTATATGAACTGTGGGTTATGATCTCAATAATAAATGTACTAACAAGGAATACTCGGTGATTACAGGAATTATTGCTGACTACAGAAAAAATTACATATATATTTATTAAAATGAGCCTAGCAAGCAAACAATTTATTTTCATGTCTCTGTCCTGTCCTCCATTTGCAGCTATAGCCATCTTTCAGCCATTTATTTGAATAAAAGTGTTGTGTACTCAAGATAATGGCCGGTTGATGACCCTCTTTAGATGACAGCCCATCCTCAGTTATCTGTAATCATGATTAAATCCTCAGAGAAACACGCTGCCTTCAAGGAGTGTCGACTTCTGTTGCATTGAAACATTTATCCATTGTAATGAATGGTGTAGAAATACAGTTCCAGCACAAACATGTGCCTGTTTATATATTGGGTGAGAAAAGCCTGAATGAATGACAGCGCTTTGTGCGCTGAGCCAATTTTCAATTTGCTTCCAACGTGCAACTATTTAAACTCGCAGATGTTTTTACTCTAGACTGCATTTCGAATCACTTTGCCACCCAAAACTGAATTAGCATGTTTACCCGCCAGTCCAGGATCTTATTAAGTTAGGCACCTAAAAGATGCCACTGTCAGTCTCGCTGAAGTTGGGGGATTTCCAGCGCGCGTCTCGACTCACAGAAAATAAATTGTTTACATTGTGATGAAAGCGGCGTGTCTGGAACGCCGCTAAATGTATTTTTCATGGGAGCACAGGCGAAGAGGAGTGTTTTTATTTTGACAGATCTGTCCACAGGGTTAGCTATCTGAAACAAAATGTGTCTTTGTAGTGGAGTAAATATGCTGGATCTGAGGTATCTGAAAGGTATGGCTCACCACCCTGCTGTGGTTTATGTGCTAATATAGCATGACGTTAAATAAATTTGAATCCTAAAATCAAACCTCCTCATATGCCTCACAACCCACTTTTTGCTTTAGCATGGAAACATTCGGTCCAGACAGAATCTGCTACTTGTTTGAGTAGAAATATGTTCCGCATAATGGATTTAGGCATGATAAAATGTGTTTAAAAAGAGTTAAGAGTACTAGATTATTGATATCTGAAAGCATAAACAAATGTAATACTATTTTAATTAAAAAAGAAATATAAAAAATTTAAAAAGCGAATTCTAAAATAGAATTAGTATAATAAATAGATTATATAATAAATAAATAGCATAATCCATATTATAATAGTACATAAATAATACTAAAATAATACTGTGGTAGTGTTATATAAAAGTTAACAAAATGTTAGAAATTTATAATCTTTTCTTATAGGAAAACAGACCAAAAATATTGTTGGCTCATATTTTCTAATAAAATTATGTTTAGAATGATAACGACCTACCTTCTTCTGACTAGAAATCAGGGTTATTGTTGTTAACTTTGTTAAAACTATTCAAATGTTTTTGTTAACTGTATAAAGCTGAAAAAATAAA
>NW_015537962.1:692800-709202 GCF_001515605.1 Sinocyclocheilus anshuiensis
ATTAAAAACTTGTTTCAGTTAGTTGCCAAAGCAACATTTAGTTTAAGTTGAAGCACTACAATTACTGGAAATAAAATTTATTAAAACTAAAACTAAAATTGAAATAAAACTGAAATAAAAAATAAATTAAACCTAAATAACTAATAACAAATAAAATGATAAAAGCACATAACAAAAGTACTAAAACTTAACTACAATTAAAATGAAAATAAAGTATAAACAAAAGCTTTGAATTCATTCAAAAGCTAATTCAAAATATGACTAAAAACTATAATACAATAATAATAGTAAAACAACACTGCTAGCAGTAGCAAGGAGCTATTAATGGTTTATGGCTCTGATTCTGCAGAGATGCAGATTGTATGTAATATAGGCTCTCTTAGGCACAATACTAGCCTCTGAGTATTAAAACTATTAGTTATGACTATACTGAGTGTAGATGAAGCTTCGGGAACAGTTATGAATATAATATGATTATAGTTGTGTTTGTGTTTATTTTGGCTTATAATCCAGGTGGAGCATGTGGGCTTGTGAGAAATGGGATGGGGAATCATAATAGTTAGCAAGAGAAGTGCATGGCATGGGTGGGAGGATGAGAAAGGGAGAGAGAGCTGGAAAGTGTTATCATATATATTCAGACTATTAATATGTTTGATATACTAATCAGATTGGGTCAAGTGTTATGGAACTGAAACCTCACTCACTCACTCACTCACTCACTCACTCACTCACTCGCTCGCTTGCCCGCCCACTCACTCACTCACTCACTCACTCACTCACTCTGCCTTCATTGAAAATCCATCATTAAAATAAAGCAGTCTCAGCTCTGAAACACAATGTACAGTCTGGAATGAAAAACAAATGTTTCTAGCTACTGAGCTCAAATTCATGACTGTTGGTTCTTTAATGTGTCATAATGCTATAGAAATTAATACTTATATTTAGCAAGGACACATTAAATTGATCAAAAGTGACAGTAGAGACAATTACTGTATAATGTTACCAAATATGTCTATTTCAAATAAATGCTGTTCTTTTGAACTTTCTATTCAAGAATCCTAGACAAATCAAGGTTTCCACAAGTATATAAGCCACACAACTTTTTTTAAGATTGATAATAATAATAATAGGCTAATAAATGTTTCTTGAGCAGCAAAACAGCATAATATGATGATTTCTGAAGGATCATGTGACACTGAAGATTGGAGTAATGATGCTGAAAATGCAGCTTTGCATCACATGAATAAATTAGATTTTAAATTATATTCAAATAGAAAATGGTTATTTTAAATTGTACTAATATTTCATAATATTATTGATTTTACTGTATTTTTAAACAAATAAATGCAGCCTTGGTGAGCATAAGAGACTTCTTTCAAAAACATGAAATCTTACTGACCCCAAACTTAATTTAAAAAATAATTATGGTCTTCCATAGTAAATATTTGTGTATTAAATCTGGAGATAAGGAAAATCAACCTAAAATGGCTTACTTATACAGGTGCATCTCAATAAATTAGAATGTCGTGGAAAAGTTCATTTATTTCAGTAATTCAACTCAAATTGTGAAACTCAAGCTGCTTTTAGAAAAAAGTATTTTTACTTTTGTATAATGGGAATGTGTTGGCCAAGCATTTATGTTTGCATTTGCGAACTTGCACAGTATGTTTCTGGCTTCAATAGTAAACCAAAGTGTCTGTGTGCGATTCTTTATTTATTTTTTACGCAACCTGCTCGATTCTCTGTTATTCATGAACCATCTGGCAAACTTAGAGCATGTGGTGCAGACGGCAGACACAAATAAGTCCTGATCTGCTTCGCTTTGCTCCAGCATCAATAAAATCATCTGCATTCCACAGCGCATGCTCAATGTTACTGCAGAACGCTCGGACATCTGTTCTCCTTGAGCATCCATCTTCACGTTTCTGTCCCAACACCTTTCATCTCTGTCACCTTTCCTGTTGCCTCTTTACTCTCACCCAATATCTCTTCTAAATGTCCCGCTCCTCTGCCCTTTATCTTTTTCTGGTGTCCTAATCTTTTATGTCCAGAGGATGTGTGTTAAATATATTGAATGTCTTCATGTTTAGACAGTATGTCTAGATGTTTAGGGACATTATTTATTTTTTTATTTTATTTTTTTCTGGCTTACTTGGTGCCCTGAGATGTTTTTTTTTTTTTTCTAAAGAAATTAATACTTTTTTATTAAGTAAAGAGGCATTAAATTTAATAAAATTGCCAGACATTTATGAAAAAAACAAATATATATATTTAAATAAATGCTGTTGTTTTGAACTTTCTATTCATCAACGAATACTAAGAAATGTTTCAAGGTTTCCACAAAAATATAAGGCAAAATATTAAAACTCCTTTTTTTTAATATTGATAATAAGAAACGTTTCTTGAGCAGCAAATCAGCATATTAGAATAATTTCTGAAAGATCATGTGACACTGAAGATTATGCTGAAAATTCAGCATTGCTTCACATGAATAAATCACATTTTAATACAGTATATAAAGCAGTTATATTAAATTGTAATAATATTTCAAAATATTACTGTTTTTACTGTATTTTTGATCAGAATTACAGACTTTAAAAATATTTAAAAATATATTTTTTAAGATTTGTAAGATCTTTTTAAGGCCCCAAACTTTTGAATAATGGCATATATTTAGTGTGAAAGGCGATCTGGGCTCAAATCCCAACCTAATGTGCACTTTTTGTTTTTAATTAATCAAGTAAAATTGCACTTGAGAACCAGTGATCATGCTTTTTACATCTTTGTTTCATGGGAAAAGCAGTCATATGAGCTTGAAGCATCTGTCTTTTAAGCTTTTTTTATATTACTCAAAAAAAAAAAACACATTCAAACTGCCTGCAAAAATTTTCCTTCTTAACCTCTGTGGCTTTCTTACACCAGACTAATAAGTGCTATGACTCTTGTGATAGTCGCTCAGACAGGTCACAACAGGATCAGAAAAGAGTCCAAATTAATTCAAAACAAAGTCAAATAAGAAAAGGGGAAAGCAGACAAAGGAGGTGAAATTATATTACAGATTTTGCCGCAAGGGGGAAAAAAGTAGCAATTAACAAAGTTATTGAGAGGAGCTGAGAGAGAAGAGCCTGCCATCAGCTACAACACCTACATCTACACCAACACTGCTGCTGCTGCTCATGATCAGATGTAGAGGAATTAGAGGCGGATCCGTTTAAACTCATGACCGTTTGTGTTTACAGGTCAATAATACCTACCGGGTGTTTAGAAACTTGCTCCATCCAGTCACAGTGAGGAGAACACTGGATAGGTACTGTTATTTCTGAACAGTTCATCCCACCAGTGCTGCTTCTGGCTGTGTGTGTTGCTTAAAGCTCTGTATCTGATCTGAACAGTTTGTTTTGTCATCATGTCACATGTAATCTTTTTTAGGCCAACCATGAACTTTGCATTACCCTGGTTCCCTTGACAAAAACCCAATATGATTTTTCCATTGGATTTTGGATTACTGTAGAAAATAAGCTCTCTGACAAACAAAGTTTATGATTCTTACACATTTTGTTCATCATGATAATCTTCACAAATTAAGTTGAGTTTACCTGTTCGGCGTGATGACGTTTAATGTCTATGACTTATGTAGTCGCATTTAGCCATGCAAAGTTCTTAATTCATTTTTATTATTATTTTTTTTTTGGCTTGTTATCTCAGTAAAAATGTCTAAACAACACATATTTACTGGTTTATAATAATATAATTTTTTTTCTTACCCCATTTGAAATTTGCAAATAAACATGTAAACCTCACTAAATTTAGTTTTTTTTTTTGTTGACAAAACTAAAAAATAAAAGGGGTAAGAAAGATATTCAAGATTTTTCTAGAAATCAAGGTTAAAGATGACAAAAATACAGTTTAAGTTGAAAATTATGCAAAATTATGCTTTTCATTGGGTAGCTGCATTTTTGTCACAAAATTTTGATTAACCTTATAAGTGGACCTCTTTCTTCAAGTCTTGTTCTTTGATCTTTTCAACATTACAATTGAAAGTAGCATCAATTTTTAAAATAAGTTATTTGAACTGTATTGCTATTTTTAATTAGTAAAAGTAATAAAATCTATATCCAGGTATTCACTCAAATCTCTAAAATTGGTCATTTCACTTAACAAAAATGTTTCATTTAATTTCAGTTAACAAAAATGGATGAAGTCTCGATCACTATTTTTTTCTCCTTCTCTCTACATCTAAACTTGGCACTTGATATCAATTGGTACTTTAATTCTGCGGTTAATTGGCCTTCAGAAAGCTCACAACGAAGCGGAACCAGTGGGTGCTAAAGAAGCTTGAAATGTGGTGAATTTATTTTTATATTTAGCTCCCTGATTAAGATGTTGGCACTGTCGCTCATTTGTTTGTTCAGAGGTAATGAGTCTAATTAATGTCAACTATACGGAAATGAATAATGCTATGTATTCATGTAATGCAGAAAATGGCGCTGACGGGGAATGAATTGGCGGCAACTCAAATGCCCGCAAAACCTGTCAATGCAGTCCTAGGGCAGCTGGTTGTCAATGCGGTCCTAGGGCAGCTGCATTTTTATGTAGGGTGGTTGTCATGGCGTTGCTAGGGTGTTCTGGGTGAATGCTTGCCCACCCACAAGTCACATGTTCTATTGCACTGCAGTATTTTTTTTTTCTTGTTTTGCATTTAAATGTATTAAAACATCCATAAAGATGCATAAGAAGCAAAACTGCCTAAGACATAATACTTGTTTTCAGAGAATGTGTCTTGAAATCAGTTTATTTTCCTTACCACTGGTGTTTTCTTTTTATGCATGAATTTTTAGTTAGGTTTAAGCTTAAATCAAAACAAAACCATCTCAAAACAAAACAATTCGCTAAAGAAAAATCGTACAATTATTAAAAATCCAAAATTACAGCTAGTACGTATAATTAATAATTAGTATGTACAGTACTGAAGCAAAATTATCTTGTTTTAAGGATTGTTTTAATGAAAAACAAGACAAAAAAATATCGATTAGGAAAATAATTATCGTACGGGTCCAATGTATGGGTCTATGCCAGTTTTGGGCTGGTAAGGGCTGGGAAGCGATTCATTTTTATTTATTTTTTATTGGGGAAATATAAAGAGTACAGATAAGCTTAACAGAATTCAAATCAGAAGTGCCTCTGAATTTTCCTTATGCAAACAAAGATCTAACCAAGTTATAATTCTTTCTGCAGTTATTATCTATATATACATATTTATACATACACCTGCATACACAATAAACATAACAATCCTATACATGCACATGCAATCTAAGTATACACTGTACATGCAGACATATGCACATATTTTCTAACATACTATACAGAAAGTCCTAAAACAAAACAAGACAATTCTACACCCACCCGCCCGACCATTCACCTACCCACCCAACCACCCACCCTCTGTCTGCCTTATACGCACCACATAGGGAGGAATACTAAAAAAAAAAAAAACGCCAGGTTTGGAATGGATCTTAGATCCAACTCAATTTAAGTCAACATCCCTCTCTTCCAAGTCTCCTTTGCCTTCTTCCCCTAAATACCTTATAAAGGGTTCCCAAGTTTTAGAAAACTGTAGTCTCTTATTCCTTAGACAGAGCCGTATATGCTCCAAATGTAGTGTATTTGTGAGTTCGTCAAGCCACAGCTGGAAAGGAGGTGGCAGTTTATTTTTCCAGAAGGTTAAAATAAGCTTTTTGGCCGTTAAAAGTCCGTAGGAAAGAAATCGTTGTTGAGACTTGGACAGACAAAGCTCATGTCTTGAAACACCAAACACGATTAAAAACTCATCAGGTTCAATATGTTGTCTAGTGCGATACAATTTTTAAATCTAATTAATCGCAAATTAATCGCTCATCAAATTTGGCTGAGAAATTGCTCCCAAAAGATCATTTAAAGTCATTGTTGTGTAAAGCATCAAACAGACATTACAAAAAGAAGCTCAAGCAAGAAATATTTTGTTTGATCAAATTTATTACATATACTCTTTTGGACCATGAGGGTGAGCAAATGATGACACAATTGTCATTTTTGGTTGGGTGAACTATACCTTTAATAATTTATTTGATTACTTTTATTATTATTACTATGGAAATATTAAATTATTTCTTTAATGAAATGATACTCTAAATAATAAACTAAATAAGCTAATAAACTGGTGGTAAATGTCTTAATGATTAAGTCAGAGTCATTTATTCATTCATTTGATTCGTTCAAAAATTACGTTATTTTTCACCGTAATTAATTAATTAACGCGTTAAATTACCAACCCTAATATATATATATATATATATATATATATATGTTTTTTTGGTATTTTTAGTTAAATATAATAACTTTGTGCAGGGCAAGCTACATTGCGTTAAAGTTTACAATTTGGAGTTAGTAGTTTGTTTAAATCCATCCACTCCATGTCCAAAACACCCTGTTGGTCTCACGACAGTGGCTGCTATTACTTGTCAAACCCACTTGTACGGTTGAGATAAAAATGGTGTAAATGTCGTTTACATGCTCTCCATATGCTGGAGACATATGCAAATGTGTTAAGTCCGGGATTTCCACTCGTCCCCGCTGCCTCTCTCGCTCTCTCTCTCTCTCTGTGCACAATTATCTCAAGTCCTTGTTCAGTATTCTGTCTCCTTTTGTTTTCCATACAAGTAATTAAATTAGACAGCGGAGAAGTATCCTTGATTTCGCCTCCCTATTTATCAATGGTTTCTTCGCTCTCCCGTGGCGTCTTTTATATCAGGATGAGAGCTTTTCACACAAGTGGAGAGACAAGCAGCAATCAGTGCATTTTATGCAAAGCTGAAAACACAGTTCGGCTTGTCAGGTTTGCAAGAGGGTGTTCCTCAGCACGTTGAACGGTGCTCTGCTAATAAGCTCGTCATTTTAGAATGCAGCTTGGCTTCTCTGCAAAATGAGTAAGTGGTCGACTGGAGTGCCGCCACTATTATGAGTGATTCTCTTGAGTTTAGAAAAATACCAGAGGTAATGCAAAACTAATAGGTCGGTAAACATTTTGAGAATGCCACTATATAGATTGTGGCTGCAATGCAATAACTTGTTATGAAATGGGCTGTTGTTTCGATGGCATGACAGGATACTGGCATCCCCTTGACAGAAAAGGAGAAAAACAGAAATATAAAAAGGCAAAGCGGGGCTCCTTACTGGGATTAGAGAAAGGAGAGGCATGACCGGCATACTGATGGAGACGAGGTAGAAAAACATTGAGTGCTCATATGTAGTCTGTGTCTGCCAAATGGCCTTTACAGTGAAGGGCGCCCGGCAATAAAGGACATGGCTATGTGACTGTCCAGGGGACGAGACAATGCACTGAAATAATTGGAGGATGGTGTATGACATTTTGAGTAGCTTTACTCAGCACTAAACAGATGAAAGACACCGAGGAACCCCAAGATTAGAACGGTCGGCTACAGATGAAAAAAAAGGGAGCTTTGAAAGCGGGTCTCCGCCGTGCATTGTGTGGGTGGGGATAGTCCGCTAATGACTAGAAGATAAAACAGGAGGTCTGGTGGATTCATGAAGCCTAACGTTTCAAAGCGCAGAAATTGAATATTTTTATCATCGGAGAGGGTGAAAGAAAAGCGCTGTGAAGCAGAAAGACAGAGAGGAAGGCTGACAGCTCACTGGTGGAAGATGACAGGAGCGGGAGAGGGAGAGGGAGGATATTTGAGGGAAAGTGTAACACAGGGATGCTGTCAAGCCTCAAGCAAGCTCCATTTAACAAGCTGCAAGATTGAGGGACGGAGAAGAATTCAGGGAGCCGCGCAGGAGCGTCCACAGGCTCCTCTGCCTTCTGTATGTGTACGTGAAAATCTCACACATTGGTCTGATTATGTAAACGTGACGGTTGATGAAACAGTTGGTGAATGGTCACAAAATAGAGCTATTGTCAGTCCATCATCTAGATAGAATGATAGAAAGAAAGACAGACAGACAGGCTTTATTTTGGCAAATGTGTTCATGTAGGCGTTTTCAAGGGCCAGTGTGAATAAACCTAGATTTAAATTAAAAGAGACAAGATAGTCACATCATTTTGGATACGTATTATTCATATCCTGCAGTGTGTGTTTCATTCATACTCGAAGCCGGAGAGCGCTCTCGTGCTGAAAGTCCAAAACAGACTCAGAGAAGTAGTAATAACTTTTGACATGCCAGGAAATCCTTAATATGGACAAAGGCATCCAGTTATCACTGCAGCTAAGCTGAATAACAAGCATAAACCATAATTGATGAAACATGAAGACAATCAACGATTGCGACAATATATGGTTTATGTGTGTTTTTCAAGTCTTCTCCAGGTAATAAAGTATATGAATGATACAGTGCTAACCGACATAGCATTTATTACAGTACAGAAGCTATAAAATATATTTTCTGCCTTATTCTGTGATAAAAATGGAAAAGTGTTTGTAGTATATAAACCAAACATATTCATAAAATTGTCATTAGGAAAATATATATCAAATATATTATAGATTACAAATTATTGGTTATTGTCCAGCAGGTTTTATTTCTTAACCAATTAAAAGACAAGAATGTTTTTTGTCAATTAGACACACATACATAGACAATTATTATTATTATTATTACATTTGGCATTTCTGTCCCCCTCACTATCTATCTATCTATCTATCTATCTATCTATCTATCTATCATTGGTTCATCATCTCTCTCTCTCTCTCTCTCTCTCTCTCTGTATGTCTATCTATATATCTTTCTAGTTGATATTCTCAGAAGGCTTCAGAAGAATCATATGCTGAGGACTGTTGACATGTGAAGCTCAAATTGTCCAGAGATGAATATTTCTCTGAATCAATCTCTCAGTGATGTATGATAGAATTCTCATTGATGGTCGTGATTTATCATCTGGTCTACATAATGGCTGGCCTCAAGAATGAATGAATAAAACCAGCATCGCTTATCTGAGTGCCTCCCGTGGATAAACCCACTCTCATACACATCTGTGCCACATCCATCCACACACACACACACACACACCCACACACACCACTGGGCTTCAGATTAGAGATGAGAGGAGGCCATCTTATCTGTAACACACCAGAACCACTTCAAGTATGTTCACACTCGCTATACTCCCATGAGACTCAAAGACCTAAGTCCTTCCCCTGGCCCCATCTCACCCAACCACGCATCGAACACCCACAGCACACTTATCTTCCTCTGGACAGACTAAATGTCAACCCTTACACCATGCAGGAATGTGATTAGCTCCATCGTTGCTATTAGCACTAGCTAATTTCGTTCAAGGCTCCCTCCAGTGTTTCATCTATCGGTCCTCTCAATTGACTGGCTTTTCTCGCTTGCGTTGGCTGATGGATGGGAATGGATCCCGCGGCACAAATTTCTGCTGGTAGCATTCATACATGCAGGCACAAGTACAGATAGGTCGTGCGCTCACATGCAAGCAGGCATTTTAGAGCTGTTTAACGTATAGAAGAGGACATTTGGTTGCGGTGTCTGAATTAAATACATGCTGTTTTCAACTCATTTGAAATGGCTTATATTACATTAAAATTTTTATTTTTTAAAGGTGAAGTAATTTCCTGGAGAGATTTACTGTATAATTTCTTTCCTTTAAAATGTGCATCTTTTTTCCCCAGATAGGCTATATATTAAAAGTATTGTAATAGATGTTTGATATTATAAAGTGTTGATTATTAAATGTACTGTAATGAATGTAGTTAAACTCTGAATTTTTATTTATTAATAAAAATGCAATTTATATTGTCGAAAGAAAAAATGCATTTTATGTTGTCACTAAAGGCAAAGCTAATTATGAAAATATATGGACATATTTACTTTTTATTATTCCGCTTCTATTATAACATTTCTACATACAGTTTGTTTAACCCATATTAATGTTAGATACACATTATAAATGTAGCTTTAAGACATTTTTATTTAAATTGATTTGTAAATACATTTTTTTAATTTTTTTGTGATATGTATCATTCCAAAGCAACTTGAAAAGTTGAAGATTTGTTAATGTTTTTGAAAGACGTCGCTTGTGCTTATCAAGGCTGCATTTATTTATTATATAAAAAAAAAAACATTAATATTGTGAAATATTATTACAATTTTCTTTAAAATGTAATTTATTCCTGTGATGACAGCTGAATTTTCAGCAGCCATTACTCCAGTGTTCAGGGGTCATATTGTCATTTGATCCTTCAGAAATGTGTATGTATATAGTATATCTATAATACAGAAATCAAATATATGTAGATATATGCTAATAATTTCTTATTATCAATGTTGAAAACAGTTGTGCTGCTTAATAGTTTTTGTGGAAACTGATGTAGGCCTATTATTTTTCAGTATTCTTTGTCTTTGGTAAATAGATAGTTAGACAGTTAAACTGTTTATTTGAATTAGAAATCTAATTCAAATAAACAGTTTAACGGTCTAACTTCGTAAATTACTTTAAATGTCGTAAATGTCACTTTTGAGCAATTTAATGCATCCTTGCTGATTAGAAGTATTTAAAAAAATATGTTACATGATCACAGTTAAACATTCCCCTTTTTCCAGCTCATGTAAAATTGTTCAGCAGATCAACAGATTTAACAGCAAACATGAAATCATGTCTCCTGCCAAATGAAGTAGCTGATGTCTTGGCCTTGAACTGACCCCTTGGCTTTTTGTCTCTTCTCGACAGGTGGTCACCTCCTCTGCCTGGTGTTATGGTTTAACCTGGTGCCAGTGATGAATGGCTGCCCAGCAAAGTGTGTGTGCTACAGCGAGCCGAGGCCAACCGTGGCCTGTCAACAGCAGGGTCTGTTTTCCATTCCCACCGAGATCCCCGTCCGAAGCCAGCGAATATTCCTCCAGAGCAACAAACTGACAGTGGTCCGATCGACCAGCTTTAGTTCAGTGCATAACCTCACCGTCCTGTGGATGTACTCGAATAACATCAGCCATATTGAGGCGGGGGCTTTTTACGGGTTGGAAAGGCTGGAAGAATTAGACATAGGCGACAACAGCAACCTTCGCATCATCAGTCCCACTGCGTTTCGGGGTCTGACCAAGCTGCATACCCTTCACCTGCACAGGTGCGGGCTGTCCGAGCTCCCGGTGGGAGTTTTCCGAGGACTCTTCTCGCTTCAGTATCTCTACCTGCAGGATAATAACCTTCTGGCGCTGCACGACGACACTTTCCTGGACCTGGCCAACCTCACCTACCTATTCATACATAACAACAAGATCAAGGTTGTGACCGATCACATGCTGCGAGGTCTCATCAACCTTGACCGCTTGCTCCTGCACCAGAACCGCGTCATACACGTGCAACAGCAGGCTTTCAATGACCTTGGCAAGCTGACCACCTTGTTTCTCTTTTTCAACAACCTCACGATGTTGACAGGAGAGGCCATGAACCCGCTGGTGTCCCTCCAGTACCTGAGGCTCAATGGAAACCAATGGATTTGTGACTGTCGAGCCAGGCTGCTGTGGGACTGGTTCAAGCGCTTCAAAGGGTCCAGCTCTGAGCTGGAGTGCCACCTTCCGACCTCTCTAACCGGAAAGGACCTTAAGCGACTGAAAAGCGATGATTTGGAGGGATGCGTGGACTCCCCGTCACAGGTTCAAACCAGTATCTTCAACACCAAGGCACGCTCTGGAAAGTTCCTCTCGCTCGACGATCCTCTTGTCGAAAGCATTCCCAGGTGCTGTCTTTCGGATAATGACAAATCCTCCATTATCTCCAGTAAGTCCCTCCCGGATCCTTCATCCTACAACAGCCGACAGATCACCAACAATCCCCTGAAAGAGAAGGAGAACATCTCCAAGACCAAGTTTCGGGAGGTGGAGCGAACAAAAAACGACACTCATAATAAGCAGAGTCTCAATGACGGTCCTTTGGGAACCATGTCCAACAACCTCGACCAGACCTTGGACAAAATCAAACCAGATCTGATGGACAATCTGGAACCTTCTACAGCACCAAACAGAAAGAAAAAAAAGTGCTCCAAAAAGCCCAAATCAGACCAGTATTGTCTAAAGGCTCATGGATCCACCGTTCAAGTATTGGCCGTTCTCTTTCTCCCCTTGTTCTGGTTGTCTCTGGCTTTGTCCTAGTTCATACTCTCGTCCATCAGTTTGCTCTAGACAATGACACAAAATACCTGCAGTAGCCTACGTGGACAGGCAAAAGACGATGAATAGGGGGTTACGATGTTGCCCCGCATGGTTGAGAATAAGTTGTAATGCTAAAGACGAATTAAAAGAAATGGATGCCTTTACAGAATACATGAGATCTAATGTATATAAAACTCGGTGCCCAAATGTTTGTTCTATGTACTTTTAATGTGCTGTGTTTAAGCAACACTGCGGAGAGTTCCCTATTCCCACATCACTTCCAAAAAACATTGATCAGAAAGTGACTATTGTAGATGAACCACTAAATAAGAGAGAAAAAAACCCTTAAAACATGACTAAAGTACACCAGTGTGCCGAAAGCACCCAGGAATGTTGCCGAGAAGAAACCGAAGGGAAGTGACGTTTTTTTCACCCCCAATACATTTTTTTTTCTTTTAAAAGTGATACATTTGTTCTTTGCTGTTTTTTATGTTTCTAAGTATTTCAGTAAAGACAAACATTTAACTCTCCCCAAATACGTGCTATGTTCTGTTATGTTCCGTCATGACACACACTGCAGGTGGCATCTTGGGAAGGAATGCTGTCTATTTGTTCACCGAAATTGCGATGGAATCATAGATATGCATTTTATTTAGCTGGTGTACATGCATAAATATATGACAAATAAAATATCTCATTTTTTTACAGTTGGCTTCTCATGTGACTGAAGAACATAGCATAGACTATATTACATGTAATATTATAGGTATATTTCAATTTTTTTAAACAAATTAAAAAATATATGTATATTCCATTAGGATTGAAACCTCAAAGGCACACATTTCTGTTCATTAATGAACTTTAACACAATCACTAATGATTCATCCATGTGTGAAGCTCAGAAATTCACAACTTGCAGCTTGCCAAAATCACCAGACATCTTTCATAACCAAATTAGTGAATGTGACACTGACTGAATTTGAGACTACTCCTCGTAGTACAGGTTTCTTCCACTTGGCATTTACCATAGGGGACTTTAAAAAATATTATGATGTTTGAGAAGCATTTGTGTGTGGTGTAAGGAAACGGTGATTAACAGTTACGATAAAATGCATGTCAGTAGCAGTAAAACTACATAGGCTATGTTTGACATTGACAATTGCCACTTACAATGCAATTATTGAAATAACTATATTATTGCAATGACACCACTACACATTTTTAAAGATTAACCACTTGTCAATCAGAATTTTATGTAATTAGAAAAAAACAAAAAAAACAATGCAGTTCATTAATGTTCTATTAAAAGTTCTAAATTTATAAGACATCATAACTAGAGATTTTTTTATTTTTATTACTGTTCAATTTTAACTTTCTCCTACACCTTTATATGTATGCAAACTTACATTCACATTTTACATTTACATTTATGTATTTAGCACACACTTTTATCCAAAGTGACTTACAAAAGAGGAACTAATTAGGAGTAAATATAGAATCTCATTCTAATTTGTATTTAAAGAAAATCTATTTTATAATTATACATTATAAATAATTAGTATAAAGGAGGAAGATTAAATGCTAATTTCAAAAATAATGTCAAAATAGTTGTTAATGTGACCAAATGATATACACAATGCATCCACTCAGACATTTTACATTTTAAATTCAGTCCTAAAATATTGATATTTAAAGGATGCTACAGTGTTTTCTCAACTTCAACACCATAGGAACCCCATGTTCTCATATTCCATAATTACTCTAACATAACGGAAATGTACACTAGAGAACGATTACTTGATAATTATATATATATATATATATATATATATATATATATAGCTTAGATTGGTTGGTACTTTATCATTATAAAACCTGCAAAAATAAAACATTTGTTGTAGTAGCCTCCTTCATAGGATATCACAACAGTCTCACATATTTATTCAACTAAAATAGAATCATTGCACTATTTATTCCCAATTTAAACTGGAAATGTGATATGATTGAACAACCTCTAATCTGTAGTATAGACTATCAAACTGTATGAATCCATGTTCTGTCCTCTCCCATAAACAGATGGCGGCCCATGCTGGGAGTGTTTGCGGATGATGACCCATTGCTTTGTCAAATCTGGCCTGCACTCAAGTCCTCGTCCACTGCCTTCAACTACTCGTGCGCTGCAGGAGTCTGGCATAACAGAGCGAAGCACATTTCAGTAGGGAGAGGTTTAGCCAGCAGTCGTATGTTATACTAAACACAGTCCTGTCAGCTCAGTTACTCCCCGTCTACACTGCTAGTGACACGATAAAACTAGAACACGCACATTATAATCAGTGAAGCCGTCTATAGCACGCACAATAAGCGTGCAATGATGAACAAGCTTTGTTGGTTATAATGAGAGTGTTCTTGGATTGCTGTGCTACACACTTGCAATGTAGATGCCGTGTAATTATGAGAACAAACACCTGGGCCCGTATTTACAAAACATTTTATCTTACCACTAAGAGTTCTCCTAAATAGCAGTACAAGTTTTTAGCTAAGAGATTTCTCTTAAAACCTATTCACAAAGCTGCTGAGACAAAGTTTTACTAAGGAATAGACAGAAGTTTTAAATGGTTAGTTCACCCAAAAATGAAAATTAGACTGTTTTACTCACCCCCGAGGCATCCTAGGTGTATATGACTTTCTTCTTTCAGACGAATCCAGTCGGAGTTATATTAAAAATTGTCCTGGCTATTCCAAGCTCTATCATTGCAGTCAGCGGGAAAGTGAAATAAAAAGCACCCATCCATAAAAAAAAGTGTCTCACTTGGCTCCGGGGTTGAACAAAGGCCTCCTGTAGCGAATCGATGCGTTTTTGTAAGAAAAATATCCATATTCAAAACGTAATAATCACCTCATACGTCATCTGCCTGGAACTGCTTCCGTGTACAACTGTTGGCGCAAGCTAGATTAAAGTGATTATTACGTTTTGAATATGGATATTTTTCTTCCAAAAAAGCATCGATTCGCTACAGGAGGCCTTTGTTCACGCCCCGTAGCCGTGTGAGACACTTTTTTTTATGGATGGGCACTTTTTATTTCACTTCTTTTGGACTGAAGCACTGCAACACCCACTGACTGCGATGATAGAGCTTGGAATAGCCAGGAAAATTTTTTTATATAACTCCGAATGGATTTGTCGGGGTTGACCTTGTTGCTATGGATGATGTCAGCATACTTACTGACTATGCACACAGTGATTGGCTGATAATCTCTGTCAGAGATTTATTCATAGGAATATTGTAGAGCACAATATTATGTTGCCATATTCAAATAAAGGTTTTAAAATAAAAATGTCAATTGCCACATTCAAATAAAGATTTAAAAAATGCAGGCTAATTAAACAAGTAGGCTATATATTCAGCTAATTGTCAGCCTCTTATATGTATGCTTCTCATAAACAATTAGTCAATATGCATTAGGGCTGCCGTGCCCTCGACTAAAGATTTTTCTGGTCGACTAGTAGTTGTTCATTTTAAGCATTAGTCGACTATTAGTCGCACTTTTATTAATAAACCATACAAATCATAATAATGAGCCTTTAATTGCCTACATGAAAGTGAAAAAAGTGACGTGACATGTGGCCAAGTATGGTGACTCATACTCGGAATTAGTGCTCTGCATTTATCCCATCCAAAGTGCACACACACAGCAGTGAACACACACCGTGAACACACACCCGGAGCAGTGAGCAGCCATTTTTTTGCTGCAGCGCCCGGGGAGCAGTTGGGGGTTCGGTGCCTTGCTCAAGGGCACCTCAGTCGTGGTATTGAAGGTGGGAGAGAGCGCTGTACATGCACTCCCCCCACCTTCAATCGCTGCCTGTACGAGACTCGAACCCGCAACTTTTGGGTTATGAGTCCTACTCTCTAACCATTAGGCCACGACTTCCCAGACTACATTACATAGCCTAATAAGCGCTCAAGCCCACACAAAAAAGGCTTGCCACAGTGCACCGGCAATTATAATAATTATGAATGTGTTATGGAAAAACAGCAAGTACACTGCATTAACGTTTTAATAATTTATTGTTACACTAGTGCTTTCTGTTTTCGGTTTAAGAGATGAAGTCGGCAACACTGACTCGTCATCTCCGCAGTATGCGCCTGTATGCATGTTTCATACAGATGACATAATCTGAGAATATTTGTTTTCTATTTGAATTTTTTTCATTTAAAAGTTCACTCTCTATAGA
>NW_015537962.1:709255-710305 GCF_001515605.1 Sinocyclocheilus anshuiensis
ACTGACTCGTCATCTCCGCAGTATGCGCCTGTACGCATGTTTCATACGGATTACATAATCTGAGAATATTTGTTTTCTATTTGAATTGGTTCATTTAAAAGTTTCACTCTCTATAGAGTTTTTTCATGTCTGTAATAAGGCAAGCATTCACGGAGTTTCGAAGTGACACGCTCAAATTCACAGAGTCCGAGACGGCAGAAAGAGCATCCTGTTTGCCTTCATTATTTTACAAAAGTGCAACGTTTCGTTGTTATTCTGAGTGCAGAATAACACACGAATAAACGTAGTCTTTACAGATACAAAAGATGCATTACTCTTGTCTGTATGACCAAAAATGACGAAGTATTTTAAGAGCAAATGATCGCAGCGGCGCCTCCATCTGTCATGCAGTAGCCCAATTGCGCTACTGTTCAGCTTCCACACTCCGCACAAACACGTGAACTGCTCACTTTTTTCTAGGCTAACATTAGATTGAGCTGCCATGTGAAGTTGCTACTACATACATTTTTTCAGATGATAAGCCACATTTGAGGTCGATGAATGTTAGGAGAGCATATGGATGTCCTGCCCGATATTACCACATAGACCAGCCGTTAACGATTTGTCCGTCACGGACTGCGTGATTTCGCCACTTCATGTGGAATTAGTTTTTTCTGTGACTAATAAAATTTTGGTAATATACATATAAACAGCCTTTTAATTAGCGGAGTAGAATAATCATGGCTGATAGTAAGACATGCAAACATAAAAGAAAACCAAGCTGGACGCGAGAACAGCTATATATTAAGGATAATCAAAAATTTGGAGTTGGGATAACCTCCAACCCAAAGCCGATACCTTGTTAAAAGCTCATTATCGTCAAATGTTTCTAAAATGTTTATATTCTGAGGTCGATTGCTGGCAACAGCCATTTTAGGGTAGTTCAGATTTGGTCTTAGTGACTTAGGAGTCCTCTTCACTACTCCTAATGTTTTACAGATTTAGTAGCTAATTTTAGCGCTAAAACGTTTTGTGAAACACTCTTAGAACAAAAATTTAGGAGTACCATTT
>NW_015537962.1:711352-712069 GCF_001515605.1 Sinocyclocheilus anshuiensis
TTTTTTCTAGGCTAACATTAGATTGAGCTGCCATGTGAAGTTGCTACTACATACATTTTTTCAGATGATAAGCCACATTTGAGGTCGATGAATGTTAGGAGAGCATATGGATGTCCTGCCCGATATTACCACATAGACCAGCCGTTAACGATTTGTCCGTCACGGACTGCGTGATTTCGCCACTTCATGTGGAATTAGTTTTTTCTGTGACTAATAAAATTTTGGTAATATACATATAAACAGCCTTTTAATTAGCGGAGTAGAATAATCATGGCTGATAGTAAGACATGCAAACATAAAAGAAAACCAAGCTGGACGCGAGAACAGCTATATATTAAGGATAATCAAAAATTTGGAGTTGGGATAACCTCCAACCCAAAGCCGATACCTTGTTAAAAGCTCATTATCGTCAAATGTTTCTAAAATGTTTATATTCTGAGGTCGATTGCTGGCAACAGCCATTTTAGGGTAGTTCAGATTTGGTCTTAGTGACTTAGGAGTCCTCTTCACTACTTCTAACGTTTCACAGATTTAGGAGCTAATTTTAGCCTAAAACGCTTTGTGAAATACTCTTAGAACAAACATTTAGGAGTCCTAAATTTAGAACTGACACGCCCATTATTTTAAAGATGTTCTCCTAAATCTGCGAGTTATGAGCTGCTTTTAGCCTTAAAGGGATAGTTCACCCAAAAATGAAAATTCTGTCATCATTTGCTC
>NW_015537962.1:712311-719968 GCF_001515605.1 Sinocyclocheilus anshuiensis
GCTGGTAATCAAACAGTTGGTGGTTGCCATTGGCTTCCATAGTAGGGAAAAAAAAATACTATGGAAGTCAATGGCAACCACCAACTGTTTGATTACCAGCAATCTTCAAAATATCATCTTTTGTGTTCAACATAAGAAAGCAACTCATACAGGTTTGGAACGACATGAGGGTGAGTAAATGATGACAGAATTTTCATTTTTGGGTGAACTATCCCTTTAAGATGTTTTGTAAATACGGGCCCTGAGGTTTAAAAGGTCAACAGTATTACATAACCCGTTTTACTTACCAAGAAACCAATGTAGTACAAAAAAAAACAAAAAACCTTAAGCCACCTATGTGACACATAGCATTTATTATATTTTCAGTTTTCATTTTATTTTAGTTCAACTCTCAGTAATTTTCTTTTTTTTATATTCATATTTAGCTTTATTTTTATTTCAGTTTTAGTAATTTTATTACTTCGAACTTTTTTTTTTTATTATTTCTATATAGAATAAAACGCATTGATTCATTTACAATTAGTGTAAGTTTAGTATAATTTACATATTATCTTTATATACTATTATTTTACCAGCATTTATTCATATTCTGAATGAGCCTTTATTATATTTTCAGTTTTCATTTTATTTTGAGATTGTTTTAGTATTTTTGTCAGTTTTGAATATATTCTTATTTAGCTTTATTTTATCTTTATTTTTATTCCAGTTCAAGTCATTTTAGTATTTTAACTTTAAATTATTTTATCTCAGTTGCCAATGTGACATTTCTAATTTTCATTTACATTTTTTCCATCTCTCTCTCTCTCTCTCTATATATATATATATATATATAGTTTCAAATGATGAAAATTATTGTAATAGTGTATGAAATGTTGAAATTTTGAAATGTATATTTCAAATACCATTTTAATATTACATTGACTGTAAAGACTATTAAGCTCCTTCCTTGGTTTTTGTTAATCTGGAAGTTCAACAATACACTAATTTAATTACAAAATAAGTATGTAAAGGCAAACTTCTGACATTTTAATTTAAATGTTCATGCAACATTCCCCAGGTAAGCATTGTGAAATTATAACTTTCTCCCACACATTTACGTCTAAGCAAACTTTTGTCATATTCAGAGTAAATTGAAGACCTTATTCTAATTTTTATTTAAAGAAAATATTGACCAGGGATGTACAAAGGAGAGTGAATTATTGTGATAATACATTTAATACTGAACAAAGGCTGTATGCTAGATAATGTTAAAATAGTCAATGTATTAACGTTAAAGTGAACCGTGTCACATGATATACTGTTCAAGGTGCATCCACTCAGACAGCATTATCTGAAACTCAATCCTAAAACGCTGATATTTAAGAGAAATATCACTTTCTCTCAACTTAAACAACATAAGAACCCCATGAGACGAACTCCACAGGTTAAAGCAAGAAATACAGTCATAAGATGTCTTAAAAACGCATCGACTTATGTTGAGCGAGGGCCGTCTGGGGAACGGTCTGAGGACTCGTTTGATGTGTTTCCTCTATTCTTTTTTAAGAGTAAAGGTCACTGGTTTTGCAGTCATCTGTTCAGGCCGACTGACATTCAAAGTTTTTCATAGCTTGTGGCTTTAAATTAAATCCCAGGGTAAAAACCATCCATCCCTTATCAAAAAAAATAAAAAAAGGCCTGCACTGTTTCTACAGAGAATTCACATCTTCCTGCAAGGTTTCTGGGTCTTCAGAAATTACATCAAAGTCCACATTTAACCTTTACCTTCGCAGGAAAAACGATGGGCTGGAATAATGTGTATGAGGCTTATGATGGCCGTCTACATGGTGCGATAAGGAGGAAAGCGGTAAGTGATGACACCGTGGAGGGGGAAGTGTCGCTGTCATAATGTGCAGTGGTAATTATCAGTCTTACTCTCTCCGGGCGCCGAGCCGAGCTCCTCGACATGCCAAGGAGCTGCTGTATTTGCATCATCTGCCCCAGGCATCTGCCGCAGCCTTGCGAGAGTATGAAATTGAGTTTATTTACGCCACCCACTCTTAGTAGCGCACAATATCACTCATCACGATTCTCTGCAGGAAAATCACACATGCGGCGGGGCCGACGAGAGTCCAACAATCAGATGTGCTTTATGTGTTTAGATTGGATTTTGATGTAAATGATGGTCGTTTGATGTCTTTTAATCATCTTCTGCTGTTAACCTGCAGCCTGCTTTTGAACATAAGAATGGAAACGGCTGTAGCGTGTGAAGCCTTTGGATCACAAGCGTCATTGTGCTCTCTTTTGGAAGAAGACTTTTGGGAGTTTGTTATTGCATTAAAGTCAAAAAGGAAAAAAAAAATGTTATTTGTAATTTATTTGCATTACATGGAGCTTCTAAGGGGACATGATGATGGTCAAAAATGCAATAGGAGAAAAAAATCATGCTCGAGAAACTTTTGCTTTCCCCCAAGAAACTGATTCACATGTAAAAGTTACGCATTCTCAGAAGAAACTTTGTTTTCTCGCAAAAGTTTTTTATTCCCCCAAGAAACTTTGCATTCTCTCACAAAAGTATTGTACTTTTTGCTAATGAATGCAAAGTTTCTCAGAAAAATTCAAAATATTTGTGACCAAATGTAAAAGCGGGGTAAAATTATTCTATTTAAATTGTAAACATTAAGAGCACACAGATTTGAGTGATATATACAAATTTGCTCGGGGGTAAAAAATGGAACAAGAGTTTTAAAAAGTGGTTTTCTTTTACTATTATTTACAACAGGATCTTCATTTTCATGGGTTTAAATAAAAACAAATCATCATCAAAACCACTTCTTCCCTGGTCAAAAAAAAAAAGAAAAAGAAAAAAAAAATTTTCAGTCATTGAAAGTCAATGAATTTGAGACAGACAATATTCTGTCATGCACAATACACAGTAGCATGTACGAGAAGCCTGCAGAGGTCCAAGGAGTACACACATTACCTAAAAAAAAAACACATTATTGGATGTTTTGACTACACCATCGCTTTCGGAGAAGGAGAAAATGGCAGCCTGGGCGCTTCAACATGCTGTCTGTCTGCTGTCTGAGAGTTTAATGCAGAGGTGTAAAGAGTACCTGAAAACCATACCTGAGTAAAAGTACAGATACAGATACCTTACAGTGAAAATAACTCCATTACAAGTTACAAGTCCCCAGTTACAAAACAACTTGAGTAAAAGTCTTAGAGTATCTGATTTTAACAGTACTTAAGTATTTTACTTATACTAAATATAGGCTCAAAGATGCACTAGTCAAAGAGACATGCCAGTGAAAAACAAGAAAAAGTTGGTTTGTGAGGAGAGCAATCACGTTTATTTTATAAAGCCAAAATAAAACTGAACACCTCAAAATTGAAAAAAAAAAAAATCCTTCAAAAAGGTCTCTTTTATTAGTATTAAGGATAAATAAAATATATAGTTCAGTCATGAAACTCTAGATGGTGCAGGCGACAGGTTGTTAACGTAACCAATGATATTCAGAGAGTTAAACGACTTGGCACAATCTGATTGGTTCATGCTGCATATGCAGCCAATGAGCTTACTGCCTTGCATTTATATGGCTGGCTAGCATTCACTAGAGATTCCTGCAGCGCGCTTTCAGAGTTTCTCTGAAACCCTCCACCTTCCCCAGCTCCACCTGTATAGATCTGCTACGGGTTATTTTATATGCTATTTGTGCAGCAGCAGTATGTCTTAAAGGGGTCATATGATGCTTTTTTAAAGATCATTATTTTGTGTATTTGGTGTAACAGAATATGTTGACATGCTTTAATGTTCAAAAAACACATTATTTTTCAAATACTGTACATTATTGTAGGTCCTCTATGCCCCGCCACACACACGATGCGCAAAACTCCGCATTTGAACAGTCAATAGCAAAATAACAAAACATACTGCTACAACATAAGTAGCTGATCAAGAAGCGCCAGATTGTCATAGCAAAGTCAGAATTACCTCCTCTCCTAGGTTCACGAAACGGTCGTCCATAAAATGCATTGCTGTTCTGTTGTAAGTAATCTTAAAGATTCCTAAATGCATCTACTTTCGGAAGGCCAAATAAAGTGCTTTTGCTTTCGTCTAGAAACACACAGCGTCTCCCTGACATGGCTGCTTCAACAATAACTGCGGTTACTGAAACCACGCCTTCTTTCTTTGTGTGAACATTTGGGCGGCATTATGCTAATATTTCCACATAGTGACGTAGATATGTGGGGGCGTATTAGAACGAGCCGTTTTAGGGGGGCGTGGCAGAGTCTTAACTTTGATAAAGAATATCTCTTTGGTTTTGAGACTTTAGTCTTTGCAACTTCAGGGATCTTATCTATGCACAATCAGCTTGTAACACTCCAAAGAGAAAGGGAAACTTGAAATCGCATCATATGACCCCTTTAAATACGCATGGCACCGTATCACCATATGCATTGGCAGTAGCATTTTCCTGTACTTGCTTGCAGCAGCAGCAGCAATAATCTACAACTACAGCAATAACCAACAGCAGCAGCAATTCAGCAGCAGCGTAGCAGATCTATTCCGCCAAGACCAAATACATTAGCATTGTCATATGCATCACCATGCTAACATCTTCCGGGAGTTGTCATGATTGAAATAATGTTAAGTAAAATGAAAAAGTCAAAGCCTTCTTGCACTAGATGTGCTGGTTTCAGCCTCATTTCCGGCTGCAGTCATGTCCTCATCTCATATATAAAACACCTGTGATTCACAACTACTTGCTAAGGAACTCGCATTCACGTAAAGTAGCCTTGTTGACAAGTTTGGGTAAGTAAGGGCAAAACACACTAGATATAGTAATTTCAGTGCCCTGTAGTTGGTGATATCACTTCTTTTGTAGCAGAAATAAACTGCTGCAGAAAAAGCTAGGTGCCATGCAAAATGAAATGTGTAACTGCAACACTCATAACAAATGTAGTTGAGTAAAGAGTACAGATACTTTGTAGAAAATGTAGTTAAGTAGAGAGTAAAAGTTGCTAATCGCTTTGATACTCAGTAAAACTACAGAGTATCCAAAAAGATACTCAAGTTCAGTAATTAATTACTCAAATACTTTACACCTCTGGTGTAATGTACCTCAAACATAACTCGCTGAAATTGACATAAAATGTAGTTTGATCACTATCTTCTCAGTTGTTTAAAAGATTGAGGCCATTATCAATGTTTGATAAAACTTTACTTTACTAAAATGTTTCCTTTTTTTTTTATCGTATCTTTTAAACTTGGCCTCCAAATTCTAGATCCGGCTGTTATACACACACATATGCGGCTACTACCTGCTTAAGCCACTGACAACAAGCTGTGTCGGTATATTTGCTGGCGGGAATCATCCACTGTAGATAATCTGCACAAATTAAGACAAGATCTTGAGGAAAATCCAGAGTTTATCTCACAGCGAACGAGGGGATTAAAAGTGGCAGCTTTGTGAATCCCAGCAGCTAGCCATTGTTTTCGATTAACCTTCACCAACAGAATAGCTTGAAGGAACGCTTAAAAGACACCGATCTGCAGCTGAGGTCAAGAGACAGGAAATAAGTGAAGAGTTCCCTCCGGAAAACACCAGAGAACATCCCTCCTCCTCTGAATGTGAGAGACTGGGATGAAGACATTAATTTGCAGAGGGTTGCAGAGTTTCGGTACAAAATGACAGATTTTTCTCTTTCTCTATCGCCATTTTGAGTTCTCTATTTGTACTTGCCTGAAATAACAATCTCTGCATCTATGAAAGTCTGTAGGCGTCCTGCACCATTCTGTTACACTAGGACTGGGTTGTGAGAGTCTGTGGTTTACCCTGTTATCAAAAGAACAGAAAACAGAAAATTAGCCCTAATTATATCATCCACCGCCTGCAGCACAGACTCATTCCACCACAAACTGCCAATTTGGCAGCGACACAGCATCTCAATATAGACAAAGAATGTGACTCGAGGGATTTGTATAAATGTTGTTGACATGTCAATTAGACAAACTGGATGATTTGGCTCTAACATGCTCATTTAAATCGATTTTTAGCACATTTTGTCTCACAGTTTAATACTTTTAATACGTTCAATACTTTTGAACAGAGCTGGACGATGACATCACTGAATCAACAATGAACTGTCTTTTTTTCTAAACTGACTTGTTTTCTATTTTCCTCTTGCATTATCAGCACACGTTTTTCCTGTTTAAACCTGTAAAGCTGCTTTGACACAATCTGTATTGTTTAAAGCACTATATAAATAAAGGTGACTTGACTTTAAAGATGTGTTGTTTTTTTCTAAAGGCATCAACTATATACAGTAGCAGGCTTCACAATTATTACTCACTAGCAAAATGTGGGAGGAAAAAAATAAAACAAATAAAATTGATATGTAAGAAACGTTATTTTTCTGGAAATTTAATTTTAACCATTAGACAAGTGCCTATAGGCACTGTTTGTTAATTTGACTCGTGAACAAACCCTTTTGAACATTTTTGTGAATCAGCTCAATCAATTCACTGAAAAGATCTGATTCAAAATGACTTTGTTCATAAATGAGACTTGAACAGGCCAAGATGATTCAGTTTACTCCACACACAAAGCCTTAATTGTGCTTTTGCCTCCTTACTGAAGTATTTATCTATTCCTGTATACTAAGACAATTCTTATAACAAACTTCATTGAAGGTTTCTTTTTTTGGACATGATGCTTTTTTAGTATTTTTATATGTTCAGGCTGCAGATTAGCACTGAATTCATTCAGCATGGGAGGCATATGGCCATCTGGCTAAAGGCGGCAAACACATTTCACATGCTTTTAGCTTGCAGCCATAAGAGCACATGACCATTGAGGGCCATTTGAACTCAAGTTTATCAACTATATGATTGTGCCAAATGGCACAGCAAACCTGCAAAGATTACAGGAGCCGAGCCAAGAAGAGGAACGTGTGGGTATTGATTTATGAATGTTATATACAGAAAGAGAGAGAGAAAAGAAAATGGCTCTCATTCACTAATAATTGCAAGTGTTCTTCTAAAACTGTTATTTCTTCTAAAAAATGTACTTTCTTACATGATCAGCTGCACTTTTAAGCAAGGCAAGACAAGTTTATTTATATAGCACATTTAATACACAATGGTAATTCAAAGTGCTTTACATAAAAGAAAAGAAAAAAAAAAAATAATAATAATAATCACAACAATAAAACAAGGAATTTAAAAACTTTGAAAATGATAAAATAATTGATTTAAGAGTTTTAAAATCAATTTAAAACAGTTAAGAATAGAAAACGATTATACATACAATATAGTGCAATCAGTTCGGACATTGCACAGTGCTCATTCAGTAAATGCACAGCTAAACAGATGAGTTTTGAGTCTGCATTTAAATGTGACTAATGTTTTAGCACATCTGATCTCTTCTGGAAGCTGGTTCCAACTGCAGGCGGCATAATAGCTAAAAGCGAACTCAGCTTGTTTTGTGTGAACCCTTGGTATTTCTAACTGACTCGATCCTAATGATCTGAGTGGTCTGTTAGGTTTATAATCAGTGAACATATCTGCTATGTATTTAGGTCCTAGGCCATTGAGTGATTTATAAACGAGTAAAAGTACTTTAAAATCAATCCTAAATATAACTGGAAGCCAGTGTAAGGACCTGAGGACTGGTGT
>NW_015537962.1:720126-720318 GCF_001515605.1 Sinocyclocheilus anshuiensis
AGCCCGACCCAGTTTTCCAGTCTCTCTAGTAGTATGTTATGATCGACAGTGTCAAACGCAGCACTGAGATCTAGTAGTACCAGCACTGGTATTTTGCCAGATTCAGAATTTAAGCCAATATCATTTATTATCTTAATGAGTGCTGTCTCTGTGCTGTGATGCGGTCGGAAACCAGATTGAAAATTGTCCAGG
>NW_015537962.1:720502-746909 GCF_001515605.1 Sinocyclocheilus anshuiensis
GACGGATGGAGAAGTAGATGTTGTCCTTTAGCACTCTTGCACCAAGTTTGTTTGGGTGGAGGCCATCCGGTTTAAACAGTTGTCTATGGCCCCAGAAAAGATTGAAGTTGTCGATGAAATTGACTCCTTTTAAGCTGCAGATTCTTTGTAGCCATGTGTTCAGCCCAAGCAACCGTGAAAACATATTAGCTCCCCTTGCTGGGAGTGGTCCACTGATGAATGACTGAACTTTGAGTCTTTGAAGTGTTTCAAAGAGTTCACTGAAGTCCTTCTTAAGGAGTTCTGACTGCTCTTTCCGAATATCATTCTTCCCCACATGGATGATTATTCGATTTGCAGTCTTGTCCTTTATCAGAATGTTCTGGAGTTCCATGTTCACATCAGAGACAGTTGCTTGATGAAAGTAGCATGTTGTTGTAGTCCTGCTACTGATGTTTCTGATAATGGAGTCGCCCATTATCAAAGTCCTGGGCTCGGCTGCGCTCTGAGCTGAATGCTGCTGTCTGCTCGACCTTGAGCGCCTGTTAGTAGCGATGTTAGTTGCTGGCTGATCCAATCCATGTTTAATCACATTTGGGGATTCCTCCCCATTACTGTTTTTGATGTTACTGTAGGGTTATTATAGTTAACTAAAACAAATTAAAACTAAAACAAAGTTTTGTTACTTGAAATAAATGTTGCCTGAAATAAAATGAAATAAAATATGAAAATCTTAAACATTTTATTTCCACTAGTTGCCAAGGCATTGTTTCTCATTTTAGTTTAGTTTAAGTACTTTAAGTTAGCTCAAACTAAAAATGCAATACAAATTAATAAGAAATATAGAGACGTATAAAAAAGAAAAGAAAAAAACAACAACAAATTACTAAAACAACTAAAACAAAAGTTAAAATGAAAACAGAAAATCTCAAAATTGAAATGAATTCAAAATTATAAAAATGAATAGTATATCAATGATACTAAAATAAACACTGCTTCTGTTGATCAAATAAATGCAGCCTTGCCCTTGGTCGAATGCAGTCTTTCAAAAACATAATAAATCTTACTGAAATTAAATGAATACATAAATATACATGCATTTACATATAAACCTGTCTTACTACAGTTTTTAAAACGTGCAGTATACAACACAGCACCTGGTGTTAAACACAATATCCCACAATGCATTGCACTACTTGACCTTCCATTTAAAGTGTGATGAACTAGTCAAGAAGAGCTTTTGAATAATTTGCAAAATAACTGTAATAAATACTCTTATTCATTCATCTTATTCATTCACCCTTATTCATTGTTTCTCCTCAGTTATCTGATTAGTGTTTTCAGCAAAAGTTTCTTCAGTGCACTAGAGCAAAAAAACAAAAGAGAAAAGCCGTCACAGCATAACCAGCACATCACTCAATTCAACAGACTTGCACATCCTGTTCTAGACTTAAGTGGCCTCAATTTATCCGTACTATAATTGTCTTTATTTTGTTTTTAACTTTTGAAATCCCAAATGTAAGAAAGCGTGATGCATTTTATTTGGAACTTCATCGATCTCTCTCAGAAAATTAATCTACAAGTTCTGCATGCATGATTGAGTTCATCCAACATATTTTGGAAAGGATAATTAGACTGCATTTTCCACAGAGCACACTGTGTCTCCTCCATCTTCAGTTTCACTTATTGACCTTTAAAGATGCTGTTCAGGATCTTTGTGGAGCCTCTGGTCACTGTGAACTTTTTGTTTTAAACAACTCTTCCATTTCTGCTTCTATGTTTTACAAACAAACAAATAAATAAATACATAAATAAATAAAACTTTGGAACAACATCAGGGTGAGCAAATAATGAAAGAATATTTATTGTTGAGCGAATTATTCCTGCAGCTTGTGCTTAATGAAGATTAAAGTTCACCCGTTGACTTGATTTCATGCAGCGCAATGTGTTCATCGTTACGTTTCTTGAGAAAACTTCTTTAAATTTGGAACCTCCTAAAAGAGGTTGATTCAATTTTCCGTGATCTTGCACGCAACAAGGTGCAAACACAAGATGCGGAAGTGATGTGTCTACAAAGCAAACAGGAATGACTCAATTCTTAAGGTTCGTGGCCCTCTGAAACCTTATGCCTGTGTGTGGAGGCTGAATCTGTTTCTCCTCTCATTGCTTTTGATCCAAAAATAAAATCAAAAACGGCACAACTCCTACAGAACTACATACCAGCCAAACGGTTCATATAGCCGTGCATCCAGCATGAGTGTGTAGGCCAGCTGAGAGAGATGTGCATTTGAACTCCAGTGTTTCAAAAAAGCCAGAACGCCCACTCACAAACTGGAGAGGCTCACATTTCTCTTTTTAGATGTTAAATGCACAATTACACAATCCTTTACTGTTCATGCATATAAAAATAATATTAAATGGCATAGCTGAATACACAGATAACTCTGATGTCTACAAAGCCTCTTCAGGTGAATCTCACATAATGTCCGGGTCACATTTTAGCCCAAAATCTACATCAGTAATATAATAATACTTTTTTTTGATTAAATAAATGCAGCCTTGGTGAACAAAAGACTCTTCTTTCAAAAACATATTATAATAATAATAATAATAATAATAAATACTATACATAATTATATATAATACTTATTAACTAATAATTATTTATAATATTTATTATGTATTGCTAATAATAATAATAATAATAATTATTATTATTATTATTATTAGCATGAATAAAATATATCATCTTTATAAGCCTTGTCATAGCCGAATCTGGGGTAGAGGATGCTACGACCGCAATACAAGAAACTCGTGACAATCTGATGTCTCTACTGCCTTTGGGTCTCGCTCACTTTTATGCACATATTGAGCTGTAAAGTACATCATTTTTGTTTCTCTGATTCTGAAGGACAGTAGGTCTTATTACTTCTCTTTCTCTTTGAAAGAAATTACACCTTCCATTCAGCAAGAATGGATTAAAATGCAATGAATTAATTTTCTATTAATCAAAGTGTCCTGAAAACAGTATTAAGATTTCCACAAAAAATATCAAGCAGCTCAACTGTTTTCAACATTGATAATAATAAGAAATGTTTCTTGAGAACCAAATCAGCATATTAGAATGAATAATAATAATAATTATTATTATTATTATTATTAGCATGAATAAAATATATCCTCTTTTAGGTCCATTAAAAAAATAAGGAATAAAAATGCAATGCCAATAAATCTTAATGGTCCTAAAAACAGGCCTTAAGTAAAACATCAATTTCTTTATGATTTTGGCGTGAAAAATTACTCTTGGCAACATGCTTGACGGGTTTTGTGAGATTCACCTTTTGATCCTCTAAGTCAGACACATCCGTATCGCGTCTTCCGCTTCTACTCAAACCCTCCTGTGAGTCTCAGAGGACAGACTGATGAGTTGCTGCTGGTCGGTGGTAATTATTTTGGGGCTTAAAGTAGCTGAGCAGGCAGTACAGGAGCTCACGAGTGTCAGAAAGCGCCTCGTCTTGACGCCCATCACAGCCACTGCTGGGGTAACACGAACCTAACAGATGGTTCATCAATGTCACCTCGTAACTGTGGAGCGGAGCATGAGGAAGCAGGCGATGGCAGACACCTAGATAGCTGGAGGGATGAATAGGGATCATGATGCCACCAAATGCCATTAACCTTCACTGAGTGTACTGACAAAAAAAGCCAGGGAATCTATCTGTCAACTCAATAAGCAGCAGCTTTTTTGTCAGTAAACTAAAGAAAAGGTAACATTTATACAGTGGACATATCAAAAACAATTATTTAAAGCTAACAGATTCTCTAAAGATAACAAGTGATGTTTGCCCATGCAAAACTCACATTCACAATGTTAAAGTAGTGTGGGTGGTTGCCAGTGTGGAGCTGTATGGTTGCTAAGGTGTTATGAGTGTTTTAGCTTGTTGCTATGCAGTTGCTAAGGTTTTCTGAGTGTTTTAGCATGTTGCTATGCAGTCACTAAGGTGTTCTGAATGTGTTTAGCTTGTTACTGAAGGCCCCGATATACTAACAGCGAAGTTCTTTTTCGTTCTTTGTTTAGGGGTAAAACGAAGTTCGAAATATGTGAGCAGCAGTATACTGTTATCAAACACCCCGACACCACCCACACTGCTGAGAGCAACGTTTAGATGAATATGTGGATATTTAGCTTTCATCTCAGTAACAAATTAAACAACAACAGAACAGCAAGCATGTTTTTAAAGAAAGCATAAGAAAAGCATCTGATTATAGCAACATGGGTATGTTTGCACGAGATCTGTTGTACTTGTTACGGAAGGAGACTCACACAGAGGGGTAGAAAAGTATAACAATGTTTATTTTCAGCAAGGGGTGCGGATGGATAGCGTAGGTGAGAATATGAACTAGGGTAATGGTCCTGAAGGTAGATAAGAAGAGTAACTCTGTATAGGGTCCTCACAGGAGATCGTGGAAGGGAGACAAAGGACTGCACACACCTCAGTTGATGGGTACACGGGGAATCCACGGAGCAGATGACGGGAACGGACTAGGGAACAGAACACAGGAGAACACACTGGAGGAAACACAGGAGGTAAGTATCACAGGCAGGTAAAGTCTTTCTATGTATCTGGTAAGGATATCAGCGAGAGAGAGTCCACTTCGAATGAAACGAGATCAGACACTGGAGTGAAGTGAGGTGTCTGCTTTTGTATGGGAGCAGAGGGTGATTGATGATCCGTGACAGGTGCGTGTGATTAGAATTCAGGTGAAGGTGTTCGCTGGGATTGGGAGGTGATTGAGCCTGGCCGATCTGTGACAGTACTGAGGTGTTTTGCATTTTCGAACTCCCAAAAAGAACTTCGTTTTGGCCTGATTTTGTTCGAAATGACATCAAATCAGTTTGTTCTTCTATTACGTTTGAAGTATATCGGGGCCTTAAGGTTTTCTGAGTGTTTTAGCATGTTGTTACTGTATGTGGTTGCTAAGGTACTCTGAGTATTTTTAGCTTGTTGCTATGCAGTTACTAAGGTGTTCTGATTGTTTTTATTGTGTGCTTTCTAAGCTATTCTGAGTGTTTGTGCTTGTTGTTTTGTGGCAACCAGTGTTGTGATTGTTTTTAAATTGTTGCTGCTGTATGCAGTTACTAAGGTGCTGTGATTGTTTTTAACTTGTTGCTACACAGTTACTAAGGTGTTGTATTTGTTTTCAACCTGCTGCTATTATGCACTAATGTGTTCTGAGTGTTTTTGCCATGCGGTTTCTAAGGAGTTCTGAGTGTTTTTAGCTCATTGCTATGTGGCATGCTATGTTTTTTTACAGTTCACTTGGAAACAAAGAACATGTTTGTATTTGTATTTACAAGAAGAGCCTCTAAACGGCACATACAAGCTAAATTACCTATGACTAGTTGCTTTAAAAGACCATCTGACTGACATGTAAAGTGGGTGGTTCTTGGGCAGAATGCAATGTTTTGTTTAGTTTTTTACCTGTTTTATAGTCAAACAGTCTGACTGACTGATAAAGTGATCACAAGCCATATGAGTTATTCATTTCTGTAGCACAAATAATTCTACAGTGCAGAACAGTACTGTCATAAATTATAGCCTTGTGAATGTTAACACGGTTACATCATGATATCATATTTAAGTCATTTGAAACACTATGCTAGGGGCTAAACCACACTAGAATATGCAGACACACTATTTGAAATAAAAGCATGTTTTCTCCTCAGAGACAGAGGTGAGGACAGTGAGCCAGGCCCAAAAATTGGCTGGAATTGATCACCTGGCTCCGCTGGTGCTGTCATATATTTCTATTAATCCCAATTTGCTGTCTTCTGTCAAGGCAGACAAATGTTCCATTTATCTCAGTTCTGTTTCTGCACTTCAGACGCACATGGTGAGTGAGTTATATAGACGCATTAAGACCAACTCCTTTCATGCAGTAAGAGTAAAGCAACATAAGAATTGAATGTACATTAATTGCCCATTATTTAATTGCTTCCAGACATTGTGAAGGATTAACTTTTATCCAAGATGAAGTATTATATTTTTTTACATTAACTAAACCTACTCATTTCTCAGTATTCCTGTGTACTTTCATTGTGGGTTTTGTGTTGCTATAATGATTGTATATGTGACTGTACATTATTCCACTTATTGCACCACTACTTTATAAATAAATAAATACATGAAAATATGATTTGAGTTAAAATTATTTTATCACATGTGAAGAAAGATAGCATAAAATATTATGCTATTTATACATAAATATTTAACCAGATAATTTGGTCACTGTCCAATCAGAATCAAGTATCCATGTGAGCCGTGTAATAATCCTGATTACACCGATATTAATGCAACATCCAGGTCCATTTAGCCTCTCTGTGTGTTTAACATGATTATTTTATAAAGCTATCCGCATTTGAAATATGAATGATGGTTGGTGTGGTCTCCCTCGGTCCGTTCGCGATCACGTCCCGGTTCACCGCGGGGCCCGGTGCGACCGCACCAGTTGCACCCCCTAAGGATGGCCCTGGATACAGCATTCATTCTTCAGCTCAATCTCATATTCACAATAAAACATTAGTTTGAATGTCTGCTGAGGAAAGCGATAAATTTGTTATACTATCCTTTCATCTGTTAAAGATGATTTCTGATGACAGCGCTGCTCACTGCATTTGTTGGCTGCGTCTTACAAGCTGTTGTTGGAAGTAAAAATAACTTACTATAACTACAACCCTGTTTCAGTCTCTTTCAATATAAAAGTCTTTACTGCTGACTCACTCATAAAAATGGTGGAATAATGTAACTAAAATCACCACATCGAACACACACACACCATTTGGCATTCAGAGTTCAGACAAAACATCATGATGATGCACGTTAAAGATAATCCAAATATTTTTTAGGAGAACAGACCTGAATATTGCTAGGTCAAGGTTCCTAATAGTGGCAATTCATGGTAGCGGTGTGTCACGATGAGTGCTGCTGTTATGATAACGACAACTTCTCTGATTGGATCACACTTCAGGATTGTGGTTAGAGTAGTTTTTACCTGTGTTTTGGTCATTAAAATGTTTCTTTATTATTATTATTTTAACAAATGCATAAATCATAATGGCAGATTTTACCAAATCATATAAAAGTAATTGCAAAAGTAATTCTTAATCATTTTCTCTGTGTGGAGTGTGCGCAGTCGCAGTTTACTGCATCAATTATAGCGCGTCTTTTTGATTAACTCCCCACTACCCACTTATGCAATAAAAACTGCATAGGCAATGCAAGTCCTATGTTTTTATATTTAATGCTGTTCACTGTGAATTATATTTAATAGTGCATCATGCACTTTGTTTAGGTATATGTGGGTTTATAATTCAGGAATGTTGTCGTTGTATGTATGGCCACAGGGAATTATGCCATGCCCTAAGTTTTCGTGAAATGCCGCACACTGCCAAATACTATTATTAAATACTACTATTATTTATATAAAATATAATTTCTTGAACAATAATATTTAATAAACAACAATAGCCATTATAAACGCAATTCAGTCAAAAGTACAAAGGCAGCGCCCTGATACAACAATAAAGTTATATAAAAATGTAAAGTTATGAGACTTTGCCCTTAGCCAAAACTATTAGCTCTGGAACAATATATTAGTTCCATTAGATCGTTTACAAAAAAGCAAACATTTCAAAAGAAATACAATACATACACAATTAAATATTACATTTAAATATGTAAATAACAAATATACATGAGCTGTATCTAAAATTATTAAGAGGAAATAAAAATACTAATACAAAATTAATTTTAAAAAGTCTCTAATATGTAATTTAATTTATATTTTTATTGCATCAAGTGACAGACTGATGTATGAAAAAGTGCACCGATTAGACTTGAGGTCTACTTGAGCTACAGAAGCTCAAATAAGTCATTTATTTACTCTCTCTTAAAACACAAGCAAGTGTAAATATCAATAGCATTGTATTGAAGGCATACTGTCTGTCAGAGAAAACACAAGCGCATTGATATACGGTAACACCTTACAATAAGGTTCCATTTGTTAACATTAGTCAACAAAATTAGTTAACAAACTAACAATGATACATACTTCTAAAGCATTTATTAATCTGAGTTCATGTTAATTTCAGTATTTACTAAAACATTATTAAAATCAAAAGTTATATCTGTTCATATTATTTAATGGACCAAAGAGAACATGAACTAATAATGAACACCTGCATTTTTATTAATATTAACAAAGATAACTAAATACTGTAACAAATGTATTACTCATTTTTTGTTAATGCTTTAACAAATTTTTACTAAAGGAACCTTATTGTAAAGTGTTATCGATATATAACTATCTGCCATAAAATGATGCAGCTCTTAAATGTGACCTTGGACCACAAAACCAGTCATAAGGGTCAATTTTTCAAAATCGAGATTTATACATCACATGAAAGCTGAATAAATAAGCTGTCCATTGGTGTATGGTTTGTTAGGATAGGACAGTATTTGGCCGAGATACAACTATTTGAAAATCTGGAATCTGAGGGTGCAAACAAATCTAAATATTGAGAAAATCACCTTTAAAGCTGTCCAAATGAAGTTCTTAGCAATGCATATTACTAATAAAAAATTAACTTTTAACATCTATAGTAGGACATTTACAAAATATCTTCATGGAACATGATCTTTACTTAATATCCCAATGATTTCTGGCATAAAAGAAAAATCTATTATTTTGACCCATACAATGTATTTTTGGCTATTGCTACAAATATACCCCAGCGACTTAAGACTGGTTTTGTGATCCAGGGTCACAAATATTCATTAGTAGTACTAGGATACGTTGAAACTCTCAGATTGCTGATGTAACTGGCACCTGGGGCCCGTTCTTCGTACGTTGCTAACTCAGTTAGCTGGATTTGATTGTTGACGATTTAGCATGATCTTGGATCATTTGGTTCTTCGAAGCTCATCCTGGACTTGTTGTCATAGCAACAGGTCCATAAGCTTAAACCTGCTCAGGGAGGTCAAGTTTTTCATCAGGTGTCTTTAATTATATGATGTCATTACATTGCTGTCTTGCCGCCAGCCAATCGCTGCATTGCTGATCGTGGTTTCGAGTATCGATGTAGAGTCGTGCATTAATTTGAGTGATGACAGCTATTTTGGGAGTGGCTTGATGGAGCACAGGAGATGCAGATAACATGATCTTGACCCTTAAGAAACTTTCATTAATGCTGTCACGTAACAAATCTGTTCAAATATAAAACTAAATGAATTGATAATTACTACACTGAAATAAAAATGTAAAGCCTGTACAAAAATTAGTAATCGTGAATATAAAAAATTGGGAATCATGTAAAAAATTAAAATAAAATAAAAACAGTGCACATTTCATTTATCTATTATAGCATTTATGTAGCGTTGTTCGCTTGGCTGCTTCGTTATAAAAGTCCAAAAATTTGTCAAGTTTTTTGTCAGGTGTCTTTTTTAATGATATGATGTCATTACGTTGCTGTCTTGCCGCCAGCCAATCGCTGCATTGCTGATCGTGGTTTCGCGTATCGATACATAGCCCCTTTTAAACCAACCCATGAACATGCAATTATCTCAGATAACTCAATCCAGCCATACTAATCATCAACAACAGGTGCGTTCAAAGAATTGAATTAGCCAGATCCGGATTAGCGCGATGATATAATGTTGGATGTGACATTTCATCTCGTATGTAATAAGCGACGTACGAAGAATGCGCCCCTGGTGAGTGGATCACAACAAAATACAAAAAATTAAAATAAAAACTTTCCACCTGCAGCAAAGATGGCAGCATGCAGGCTGTGAAATTCCACCAGCCAAGCAGCTGCCACTGAAAATAATGGGAACGGTAACACAGCTTTCTCCAGGTATATTAGAATTCCTCAACTCAATCCTCCAGCTGTACTGCTATCTGAAAATCCAATTGACTTTTAAAACCTTGCCATTATAGTAACACAGCTGCCAGTAATTGGGCGCAATCATTATAGAGCAGTGTGTATACGGCAACTATAGTGTTTGTTTCTCCATTATCCACAAGCCGACAACAAAAACAATGAAAGAAAATTATAGCCAAGTAACAGTAACAACTTTACTTACTAATTTTGTAGCGACCCTAGAGAAATCTGGGGTTAGATGTCTTTCATAAAGGTACATGAGCTGGATCGCTCCTGGATTATTATCCATTTGGGGCTGAAACTGCAACATTTGTCAGCAGCCTATATATTTGTACATGACATCAGCTTGTTAGTATTCAGATGTAGTTTTTGCATTGTTCAATTAGACACTGAAAAGTTTAACATCAGCATACTGACAGCATTTAAAACATAAGCATATTTATGCATGTACAACATGCAAATTTACTTTAATTTACACTGGGGAGAGTTTAATTCATAAATAAAATAAAATACAAACAAAAAATAAATGACCATTAGAAATGTTGTCTTGGCAATAACTGAATAAATTGTAAGTTTAAGTACTTTATTATTTTTTTTATTAAAATAATAAATTATAGCTAAATAGAAATATAACCAAATAATAAAAAAACTGACAAAATCACAAAGTAAAATTTGCATGAAAACTGAATATAATAATAAAAGCTAATTAAAAATATTTATAAATGCTATAATAGTATATAAATAATAATAAAATAACACAAAGGTCTTTCTTGGAAGTGTCTCCAGTCATGTTATGCAACTGTTTCTGAGCATTGAACGGGACATTCTAAAACACTTAACATGAAAAATGCTTAACGTGGCTTAATGTACCTAAACACCAACCAGGGAAACCCAAATTTCTGTCAAACCTTACTTGTAATAAACACTAACCACTGTCAAAAGAACGAGCCCTTACTCCACAGATAAAGTGAATAATATCACGTTAAGCGTTTTCTCCCCCATAGAAGTCCATTATAAGGAAACAGCTTAACGTGGTTTAATGTACCTTAACAACAACCGGGGAAAACCACATTTCTGTCAAATTTTACTTATAATAAACACTTTCTGCTTTCAAGAACGAGCTCTTGTTCAGAGTATGAAGTGAATAATGTCACGTTAAGTTAATATTAAGCTAATATCACATTCTCCCCTATTGGAGTCCATTATAAGGAAACAGCTTAATGTGGATGCAAAATGGTGTTTATTATAAGTCAAATTTGACAGAAGTTTGGTTTTCACCAGTCATTGTTAAGGTACGGTAAGTGATATATAACGTGATATTATTCACTTTATCTGTGGAGTAAGGGCTCATTCTTTTGACAGTAGTTAGTGTTTATTACAAGTAAGGTTTGACAAAAATTTGGGTTTCCCTGGTCGTTGTTTACGTACGTTAAGCCACGTTAAGCGTTTTTTCACGTTAAGCGTTTTAGAATGTCCCCATTGAACACCACAATTTTTACAATTTCAGTGATACATGATTTCAATGATTTGTACATCTCTAAAGTTGCATGCAAAAAAAGTCATCCAATTTTAAATGGTGTCAATACATTGATATGGTACATTTCAGTACTTACACAAACATACGTGCACACTTGAATACGAATGAGATTCACCTAAATTAAAGCTAAAACCAGCACAATGATTATATTAATGCAGACTGGTGTATCTTATACTTAATCCAGAATCTATCTATGAATATGAGAGAGAATATGACTGCTGTTAGACAATGAAATTATGAAATGTTATTTAACCAGAGATTTCACAGTTTAGTGTTGATTTTAGTGTCACTAGTAGTAAACATCTACCATTTTGCCTCTAAAGTTTTAACTAGTGAAGTAACAAATTAAAATTTCTACATATTTTGCTTTCTATTTATTAAACTGCACTATTTTTCTCTCCATTCGTGGACTTTTATGAATCCAATCATGCACTTTTTAAGAATCTAGTTTAAAGGGGTCAAATGATGCGATTTCAATTTTTCCTTTCTCTTTGGAGTGTTACAAGCTCTTGCCAAGGACAGTCTGGCGCTTCTGACTCACAGCCTGTAAGTTTTTATTTTTTATTTATTTTTTTTAATTTTTTTTAATTTTTTTTTTTTTAATATTTGAACAATTTGCTGAAAGAAATTATGATTCAAACACGAATTTTGAGCAGTGTAGAGTAGGATTGTTGTTTGTTATTTCTCCGATCACAAATCGCAACGCAACGTGTAAAAAGACCGTATAAGTCATTATAATCAGTAATTATGTCCCCACTGGATGCAACAAATCCCTCGTTTGTAATGGGTGTTATTGGTTTTGTCTCATCTAGTGATGTCCGGATCGCAAACGAATCGTTCTATTTAACTGGATCTTCTTAGTGAACCAGTCGAACCAGTTCACCAAATCGAACTGAATTGTTTGAAATGGTTCGCGTCTCCAGTACGCACTAATCCACAAATTACTTAACCGCATAAACACATTGCATTACACCAAATACACAAAATAATGTTCTTTTTAGCAACGTCATATGACCCCTTTAAAATGAGGGAGAACGAGTAGGCTCTCGTGAAAAAGAACGATTTGGATTAATGTCCAATTATATTTAACTTTTTACAACTCATCACTGAGTAACACATTAGTCATGGTGCAATTGTACACACCAAATAGAAACACTGCATCAGTGGCTCTTGTACAGAGAAAAAATTCATTAAAATGCTAATTTAAATGCTGTCTGATGTAATATTTAGGTTCATATTCATCATAGAGTGTGTGAACCAGAAGGTTAGCTAGCACACGCCAGCTCATGCCAATGAATGTGGCTCGCCGTCAATTATTTAGAAGTACACAAAACTCCTGAAATGCCAGATGGATTCCCTTTAAAACATCTCATTATGTTCAGCATACATGCGGTCAATATGCTGCCCTGCTTGTTCCTATAATTGATATGCATTTATAAAACGCATGGTTCCCCCTCAGTCTTTATTTGGTAAGCCACTTTCAAAGCCACTGTAAATTATGCACACATGTGGCCACACATCAGCTGAATACTATATAAATATGGCAACCACAAACAGCTACTGAACTACTTGTCTGAATAATTGTTTATTCAATTTTATTCACTTTTTACAGTGCTTATGCAATATTTCACCTAGCCATCTCAATGAAATAACTACTGTACAGTGATTTTACTAATGTAAAAGGTACTGAGGCTTTGTATAATGCCTATCAACACCTCTTTACCATGGTAAAATCACTGTAACACACCCTATAATGGCTTTTTGCTTTATTTATACATGCAAATCTGACATCAACTGTTATTTCTGCAGTTTATGTTGAGTTTTCCTCAGTGTTGGGTTATTTAATCATCTGCATTCAAAAGTAATCAATAATGTTACAAAGAAACTGATTAGACATCAGTGAGTTTGTTGATGAGCACAATTGCATTCACTCGCTGATATCACTGGTATAAGGAGGACCGGCAATGAAATAGCAATTAATGTTATCAAATGTTATTGTCGTCAATCAGAAAAAACAAACCTTAAAGATAACAGATAAACAATGTTATTGGTCATGCAATTTTCTCTTACAATAACGTCTTCGGTTCTGCATCAGTACCATTAATTGTCTCCTCTGATCTTCGGGAAACGTTTGTGAATATGAAGGCGTGACAGAGAGATGAAAGCCTTGAGAGGAAGATTCAAAATGAAGTTGAGTATAATATTCATCTGATACATATTTATTTAAAAGAAGGTTTAGAGAGAAACTATAGTATTTCTGTTCAGCAGGGCTCTGAACGTATGTACTAGAAACACTCCTCAGATCGCTGAAGGGATTGATGTTTTTCTGTGTGAAGGGAACACTGCAGCCGCAGATGTTTCTGTAAATATGATTAAACATTTATAGTAATGGCTTAAATATTTGAAATACAAACAACTGCACTTGAGCCATTATGCTTGGTGTTTGGCTAGCTGGAAACCTATGCAGATATATACTACCGCTTAAAAGGTTTTCGGTCAGTAAAGCCCTGCTTACACCAGGAATTAAGGTGCATGGGTTTTGGACAAGTAGATGACGGAGACACATTCCCATTTACACCTGGTTTAATCTGTCTCTTCTGTCCACTCTTGACCACTTTCCTGATTTCTTTGAGGGAAGGGTCTATGGGTGGGTGTATGTATAGGCTTTTTCTGATCTTTAAATTTAATATTACAAAATAAGCTCATGCAATGTACATATGTATGCGAAAGGAGACAATGGAAAACTATGGAGAGCAGCAGTTTTCTTTCTGCTCTGATAGCCACAAAATTATGTTGAACGCTGTGGGTTTGTAGAATCAAGAATGGTAAAAAAAAACAAAGGCAGAAAGGAGGCATTGATGCTGAAAATTCAGCTTTGTATCATAGGAATAAATTACATTTTAAAATATATTACAATAGAAAACGGTTTAATTTTTTTATTATTGTAATAATATTTCATAATATCAATGTATATTTGATCAAATAAATGCAGTATTGTTGAACATAAAGAGACATGTTTCAAAAACATCCTAAAAGTTCTTACTGATCCCTTTTGAATGGTATTGTATAAACACATTTTCTGAAGAAAATGTGAGTGCTGCTTGCACAAGCATATTGCCACCATAATGCTAAAGTGTTGTGGATGGTTGCTACTGTAGGCTTTCTGATGATATTCCCGTTCTTAAGATATGGCTCATGTTTCTCCTTTAATATCTATGAAATTGTTTACAAAAAAAAAAAATCTCTACAAGCTTGCAATTTTAGATCATTCATGTAAGACAAGTTATTTGCACATTTAATAACAGTGTTAGGGGTTTTATTGAAATCCTTTACCTTTAGTATGAGTAGGAATATAACGATTCACTCAACTCACGATTCGATTCACGGTTGATTTTTTTTTAACAAAATGAGATTGAAGACATATACAGTAAATGAAAACGTGTCGTTTTATTAGGCGATTGCTTCCAGTTTCTTTGTGAAATTGAAACAAAACTAAATTTAAATTTTAAAACAAAACCCAAATCAAACAAGTAAGTTAAACAAATAAAAGAAAGCTCTTAATATGAACAAACTGTGATCTTTCCATTTAAAATTAGAGGCAACCACTGGATTTTAATCATGATCCAAACAAAGATGCAGCATACATGCAGCATGAGTAATTTTTAAAATAAATTAGACTGTATAATTTCGAAATTTGAAGCAAAAACCGAATGGTCTGACTTTAGTTTTGTGAAACTATACTAACATAAAACATATCTGAACTAGGGCTGAAACGATTCCTCGAGTAACTCGAACACAAAAAAATCATCGAGGCAAATTATGTGCTTCGAAGAATCGTTTAGTCCATTTACTCAGGATGCACTGAATTTTCGGCCGCCGAAAATATATGCCGCGCCGCACCGCCCAGCAGTGTTCATGTTTCACTCTCCTCCAGCCGTCACCACTGCGCCGTGTCACGCTCCGTGCATCATTCCGCTCTATCAATGTGCATTCTGCTCATTTACCGCTCATGCTTACCGGAAAAGCTAAGTCCACTCAAATAACGTGCCGACAAGGAATTTCTATGTAGTATACTTGTTCCTGTTTGCAGTACTGGGCAACGCTGGTAAAATCTCGTTCACTGATCTGCTACCCGCTATACACACACACACACACACACACACACACACACTGAAGCGCGCGTGACGCTCTGTGATTTCAGCGTCTGCTGTTTCAATGAGGACATAAACACACGAACAACATCTCCAGAACTGCTCTGAGAGTCACTTCAAGACCGTTTCACCGTTTAATTTGAGTAAAACTAGCGTCATATCATATACACACAGAAATGTAAAGGTATTCACGGCAACCCGTCAAAATAAAAGTCTGGTTTAATTTGAAGACATTGCAGCAGAAATATAATACTATTGTTCCGCAGAATGTACATACTACTACTACTACTACTACTACTAAAATTATGCAAACTTTATTTTTTTAAGGAATGATCACACAACATTTCTTCCATGTTTTAATTTTAATGGTAAATCCCCTTTGTTTGCCAAAAAGTTTAATTTTCAATCATTTTAAAGATAAATGATATGTTATGCCTTCATTTGATAACCAGATACACAACACAGAATTTCTGAGGAAAAATAAAACATTTCATAAGGCTATTTTAAGAATAAATAACAATAAAACATTAGGTGAGAAAATAAAACATAACTTGATAATTGTCATTTTCTTTAATCATAGCTATAATTATTGTAACACCTAAAATATGTTGCGTGTAAAAAGTGTTTGTTTCAGCCACTTGAAGGGCGGGTACATTGTGTGCTAGAACTGAATAAAAATAATACATTGATATTTAATATTAATATATTTTCTGTCCAATTTTCTTTCAATAAAAGTGTGGTTATTTTATTGGCTTGTGTTTTTTAAATTCCGTGTAATTAAAATTGAGTTAAATTAAAAAGTCTTAGAAAATTACTTTTATATTAATGAATAAAATAAATAATTATTACAAAGCATTTTCGGTTTTGGTTTTCGACCAAGCACATCTAGAATTCTCGGTTTCTGCCCAGAATTTTCATTTCGGTGCATCCCTACCATTTACTGTAACTACATACAGAGCACTGTGTTTGCAACCACATGCTCCTTTAAAGGATTACACACACACCAGTATGCAGAGAGATATTTAATAGGGTTTATTCTCCAAATAACTTTAAATTCATGTTGCTGAAAAATGTGTTAATAAATGTTATGTGTATGGACTCTTGTTTTTGTTCCACGTTAGCTTCCTGCCCACTAATTTTTGCCTCTTACAAAAGCCACAAAGCCTTCTAAGAAGACAGTAAAGGCTTATGTCATGCCTGAGCTGTAGTTAGGCTGAAACTTGAAAGTTAAGTTGCACAATGTTTAGGTTTTATTATTGTTTTTTTTTATTACTATTATTCTGATTTATGTCTTAGTTTTTGGTTGTACTATGTTTACCTTTTTTTTTAAGTAATTTGAAATTTATTTTTATATTTTTATATATTTGTATTTGCATTTTGAATGTAATATGGCAATTAAATGCACTAAATGGGTTTAGTTTTCACAGTTATTAATATATGCAATTTCAGCAATAAAAATGTTAATTTTTCTAAAAAGGAAACAAATTACTTGCTTATATTTAGTATTGCTCTTTAATAAAGAAAAAGTTCTTCTTATCCAATTACTCGATTAATCGATGGAATTCTCAGTACAATACTCGATTACTAAAATATTCGATAGCTTCAGTCCTAATCTGAACAAAACAGCAGACGAGCTGAATGAGACGCAGATTCACTCTCTGACAGCAGGTGGCGCTTATGAACAGCAATGATACAGTGTTTCCTGGGTTACCGCTGTAAACATAGCAGAGCTACGCTTATGAACACTACTTTAATATGCATTGTTCAGAAGCAAGATGAAAAGAAAATACCACGTAAACTTTTCTAAAGATAGTCAGTTCCCCTCAGAGATACATTCATATAAACTCCTCCAATTGTATCGCGATTTGTTTGGCATCTCGACCGATTTGAATAGTCACATATTTGAATCGATTTTCGACCGGTTCGCGGTTAATCGTTACATCCCTAAGTATGAGCCATAGTAATACTGATGCTTGCCTTAGCAAGCTATATGTACAATATGATCAGATTCAGCTTTTAATTAATCTTTTATGGTATCATGAGAATATCTGAGCCATTTGCGAATAGTTTTTTTTTTTTTTTGACATATTACCTGTTCGTGCAGATCTCAGGTGAGTTATAGGGAGCCATCCGCTGTGGAAAGCCAGCCCTGAATCAGCAGAACGGGGCAACTCACTCAGTTTCTCAGTTTAACCCAGACCATGTTCAGGGGAGAGATGCAATCCGCTACATCAGTAATGACCTAGTCAAAAGAAAAAAAAAAAAAAAGGCATTATGTGGAAATATGTTCTATAATCTGCAGGATCTTCAAATCACACCAATTCCATTTCACACAGCGTACAATAGCCATCATGAATAAAATATGCACAAAGATTGAAGTAATCAGATTCCATGCACCAGCGTGTCTTTTGTGTGGCAACTTGTCGGAGTCTTTCTGCGTGAGGTGAATCCTCAGTGCATAGTTTAACACTCATTTTATCAAGATAATGAGGGCATTTTACATCGAACACTCACATTATCTGCAGTCATTAAGCTAATATAGGTTATATAACATAGACTGTATTTTGGCCTGCGGTATTAAGATTGATATTCTGGAGATTTAACGATTATCTAATGCCACATGATCATGTCTATTGGATACTTTGGGGCAAATTCACTAAAACAACCATTTCAATTGTTATTCCCATTAATTTCATTACAAATACAGCTCAAGTCTATGTAAATTAGACTTACTATAGATTATAGATTGTGCCTTATGACTCCAAAAAAACAGAAAATGCGTTTTCAATTGGTCTATATAACAGTAATTCATCAAATGATGAGTATTGACCAATAATCAGTTAAAGCATTAAGATGAATGAAATATTTTAAGAGGGTTTACAATACATGAAATTCTGAAATGAACTGAAGAATAATTAGTAATACTTCATACAATATATCTCAACATCTTTCTTGAAAATTAAATAAGGTATTTTCTTTGAAAATGTAGTCATTATACCCATACAACAGTACATAAATGTCTTTTACGTCACAGTCAAGTGAGAAATATGTAGCATTGTGAATAATTTAATAACAACAAAACACTTTACTAGTTGTTTTAAAACATAAGTGGAAGCACAAATTTGCCATCTTTGTTTTGGGCAAGGTTATTTGCGTGAAAATAATGTAGCCCAAAAGATTAAAAACAGCTAGAAATATTGCTGTTCTTGATATGTTGTTGTTGTTTTTCATAATGCATTTAACTTTTATTGCAGTAGACTAAAGTTAAGGCTATGTAGTGTTTCAAAAAACAAAACAGAAAAAACATATCACTCAAATCTGCATGCATGTGTGTACTTGTGGATTTACCTGGTCCAGTTGAATCTGACAGCAGGGAAGAGAGGAGATAAAACCAAGAGTCAAGGACGAGCGCTTCATTCCCATATACTCCAAGAAGTTACGCATCACACAGAGAGAACTGGATTGTCTGAAAGGAAAATAAAATTTCTGTAAAACTGAGGGACAGTTGAAATCTTGAATTTTACCATTTTCAGCAGGCAAATACAAAAGCAGGGAAATGCATGACTATTTATTGCAAATTTGAATTTAAAAAGCAACACAAAACCAGCAGGTTGAATTACTACATCTTCACAAAATTAATCAGTATTAAAGGGTTAGTTCACCCAAAAATGAAAATTAGCCCATAAATTACTCTCCCTCATGTCATCGCGGGGGGTGAACAGCTTTGTTCACCCCCCGGAGCCGTGTGAGACACTTTTTTTTATGGATGGGCACTTTTTATTTAACTTCTTTTGGACTGATGCACTGCAACACCCGCTGAGTGGCATTAAACAGCTTGAAAGATCAACGACTGTTTTTAATATAACTCCGACTGGATTCGTCTGAAAGAAAAAAGTCATATACACCTAGGATGACTTGAGGGTGAGTAATTTATGGGCTAATTTTCATTTTTGGGTGAACTAACCCTTTAACAACAATTTCAGACAATTTTAACACAGATTTGTCGCTGCTTTAATATAGCCCAGCAATGGGCAGCCAGATCATAAACTCAAACTGACAGGATGCTAATAGAATAATGAATTTATAAGGTCATTCAGCTCTACGTATGGCCATTAATAAACAACCATATCACATGTAGTGACAGAAATAACTATGCATTCATTTGCCAGTTCAAGGAATTTTAAGTGACCATACATTCCTAAAAAAACAGATCAGAACTGTGTGATGTGTGGTGTTACACAAGGACACTCTTAAAAATGCCTTTGAAGAGATGTGAACAGTTTGTGAGAATGGGAAAGTAATCACTGAGAGGGAAGACTGCATAACAAAAAAAAACTCGTCTGCCATCCAATAATCCCCCGGTTGCCATACCAACAGCTGGACTCACGTCAAAAGGGGGAGATTTTGTTTTCAGAAATCTGAAAATTTTTTTTGTTTTTGGACATGGGATTTCAAAGTTGCACTGTTTATTTAGTACAATTTTATGTATAGATTTATAAATTTGATTATAAAATAGATTTGTTGACTATAGGACCGTGATATACTTACATTCAACATAAAATGAAATAAAACAAACAATATATTCACTTCTAAAGGCACTGCTATTTTCAATTTTTACTTGTCTGTCAAAACAATGCAATGATCTTCCTTTTCTTTGCAGATATTGATATGTAATATCTCCTGTTAGATATAAATGAATTTCAAAGGCATGTTGTGACTTTGTTAAACTGAGAAACCTAAATGAAGAATTATGGAGATGAGCGGATTGTGTCTGATGTTTCGAGTGAACCCGGTTATCGATGTATTGTGACCATGGCCTGTATTACATTCATAGATGCACTGGCCCTTTGCAACCCTATTACTGATCACAGATCATTGTGTTTTTGTTTGTTTGGATGGATGGATGGATGGATAGATAGTACATACATACAAACAAACAAACATGCATGCATGCATACATACATACATAGTATATAAGGAATGGTCCTCATTTTAAAAAGGGGATTGTTATAGCGGTTTCTTTTTTATTATAGTTTTTTTTTTTTTGAGCAATGAAATGATTTCCTTGTGGCAAACCATTTACACATGACACCAATTAGTGTTACAAAGGGGTTTGCGTGATGCACATAATTCCCAGAAGTCATTTATAATATTGATTGGCCAATCAGATCATGCTGAAAACAGGTGTAATATTGGCAACAAAAACAAAGAGATGACCTTTCACGAGGCAGCATGAAATGGATTAGTAATTGTCAAACTATGTACCTCACACTCAGCACCACAGAAGATCAAAAAGCCAATGCCAGAGAGCCGTGCTGTCAGTTTTCCAGCTCGCATGTTCAATAATAACATGTTGGACATGAGTGGATTCCTGAGGAGGGTTGCAAACCAGCTATGTTCAATTCACCCTATGGTGCCGATGCAATCTTAAGTCAAATAGATAGCAATTTTGTATTAAAATGATTGTAATAAATAACAAATTAAATCGTCTCTGCCATTACAGATGAAGTAGGTTTTTAAACTAAGAAAAAGAACCAGGAATTGCATAGCAAAGTAATATATGATCATGATCAATAGTAATTATGATGCTTACCTTAAGCACCACTAAACTCTATGATAAATGACTATAGGAAAGTATGGAAGCTTGTTTCCTCCACGGGAGAAAAAAAAAAAAGGCAATTGAGACTTTTAAATCATAATTATTTTGTTCTCAGAAGTTTGAGTTTATATCGCACAGTTCGGACCTTGTTTCTTGCAATTCTTACTTTTTCTCAGAATTTTGAGTTTACTTTTTTCCCCTCTTGTTTCTAACAATTCCGAATTTTCTTCTTAAAATCGCAAGAAACAAAGTCCAAATACTGAGATACAAACTCCAACACCCCTCATAAAAAGAGTCCAAATCTTAAGATACAGAGTCACAATTACCTTATTCCACAATTTTTTGTTCCATGGTGGAAATGGACTTCCATAAGAAATTGCCTTGGTTGTACATACAGCTAATGCAGTCAGAGGATAAGGATATTTGTGACCCTGGACCACAAAACCAGTCTTAAGTAGCACGGGTATAATTGTAGCAATAGCCAAAAATACATTGTATGGGTCAAAATTATCGATTTTTCTTTTATGTCAAAAATCATTAGGATATTAAGTAAATATCATGTTCCATGAAGATATTTTGTAAATTTCCTACTGTAAATATATAAAAACTTCAGTTTTGATTAGTAATATGCATTGCTAAGGACTTTATTTGGACAACTATTTGGCGATTTTCTCAATATTTTGATTTTTTTGCACTCTCAGATTCCAGATATCCAAATAGTTGTATCTCAGCCAAATAGGGTCCTAACAAACCATGCATCAATGGAAAGCTTATTTATTCAGCTTTCGGATGATGTATACATCTCAATTTCAAAAAAAATTGACACTTAAGACTGGTTTTGTGGTCCAGGGTCACAGTTTCACCTCTATTACCGCATATGGATAAAATATGCAAATAAACCCAATACCAGCAATTCTTGCATAGTGAAAGCAGAACCTTTTACAACCGTTTTATGAAAACAGTAAAGATTAAGATTTGAGCTTTACACTACACCAAAATGTCCACATTTTTCATTTATTTATTTTATTTATCCTTTATTTAACCAGGAAGGTTAATATTATATTTTATATATTGAGATATTATAATCTCTTCTTCCAGGGAGACCTGGTCAAGACAGCAGCACACAAAGTTTTAGGACAAAACTGTAGTCAGACAAGGCAGTCAAAATAAAAAGGTCAGGAAAAGCACTTTTTAAAAACGGATTTCAAAGTGCGTTTAAAAGCACTCAAAGATGGCAAGAACTCTAGTTAAAGTATGTTTTTCAAGGTCATTCCATGCCCAAGGGGCATAAAAAGAAAAAGCATGTTTACCAAATTCTGAGGATACGTTTGGGTCTTTCAGTCGAAAATGTAGCTAAGATCTAGTACCATAACTGTTTGTATAAAAAAAATTGTATTTATTTATTTTTTATATAAGAAGGTCATTTACCAAGAAGTGCCTTAGCAATAAATATATACATGTGCAAATTCCTCCTATGTTGTAAAGATGACCATTCTACAGATTCATAAAATATACAGTGATGTGTATGTGGTTTTGCACCACATATATAAAACGTAATGCCGCATGATAAACAGAATCCAGTTTCCTTAAAGATGAAGCTGCATGCATTTAAACAAGATCACCATAATCAAAAATAGATTTTAAAAAAGTACTCTCCACTAGTTTCTTTCTAGCTTCATAGGAAAAGCAATATTTTAAGTGATAAAGTAACCCCCATTTTGGCCTAAGCTTCTTCAGCAAGTTGTCAATGTGAACATTAAAAGCTAGATTTTCATCTAACCATGTGCCTAAATATAAGAACTGACTCTTTCAATTTGAGTGCCATCTTAAGTTTAATTGCCAAACCTGTGTCCTTAGAATAAGTAATCTTTAAATCATTCAAAACCATATGGCTTGTGTTTTGAGCTCAGTGAAAAGCATTAAAAGCAGCTTTAAAGCTGAGGCTTATCCCCAATAATATGTTTGATCCTCTACGTATGGTCCAAACAGATTCATAATTCCTCATTTCATCTCCCTGAATGATAGACAAAGCACAATCTCTATCCTCTCTACTCATGTCAGTATCATAGATCAGATCATATGGCACCTAAGACTGATCTGATAGAACTGAAATCTATGTTTAGTAGCGGAAAAGTACAATATGCAATAGTTTCAAGTGCTTTTATGCATAATAATAACTCCAAATAAATTGAGTTATGCAGATGCTTTCTGACATGCACATTGCATTACAAAAATAAAGATAAAAACTCATATGATTTGTGAAGCAGAAATGGGAATGTTTTTAATGAATGCATTATCTACAGCTCAGCTTTGTCACTAAACTGATGAGCTGCCTTCACAGAATACAAAAAGAGTTTGGAGATACCTCAGACAGGTTTTTGCTGCTGTGAGCTTTCATATGAGATAAAAATCTTTCAGCAAGTCACTTATTTGCCGTGCCATTTTGTTTGACATTTAGATCACTTTCTTACATTTTAATTTAAGAATGACATGATTTTTTTTTTGCCATGCCAAATGTGCATTACAAACAACATGATTAAATAATTCATCATCTTCTTTAAAATCTTCTTCTTAAGTTTAATCTTGGTTAGTTACTTATCATCAGATGAATGTAGGTCAAGTACATGAAATGAGTTTATGCTGAGTTTTTTGAAAGACTGGAAAGATTAGGATATACACTAATATTCATAATGCAGGCCAGAAAAAAATAAAATAAAATTAGCAGCAATTGATCCATACATACAGGATACATACTATACTTCAACCAATACAAACGTATTGTTAAATAAAGCAAATGAAAATTTGAAACTTGCACTTGTATTTGAATTATTAGTAACATAGGAAATAAAATAATAACATTTCTGAAAATAAATAACCTGGGCATCAGAGTAAAAAAAATAAATAAAAATACAATAAATACATACATGCAAACAGAAAAGAAAAAATAAAACACCTGGACATCACAGAATAGAATAGAATAGAATAGAATAGAATGATTGTTTCCCTGACAATCTGGGCATAAAAACTAAAAATAAGAAGAATATGTTTTTTTTTTAATAATAATTGAATATAGTATAATTTGAATACCATAAAAAAGTCTGAGCGTATTTACTTACTCTTTATGATGACTATTTTCCTAAAGAGTAAAGATTTTTACTAATGAATGAATGAATGAATGAACGAACGAACGAACGCTACTACCACCAAAATGCTTTTGTTATGCAAAAGCGTTGTGTTTTTCTGAATAAATATATCATTTTAAATAATACATTTAATAAAATAAGAGTCTCATTGAAAGAAGCAGTCAGGAAAGTCGTCTATCATCTGCTCTTAGCAAGCTCTAGATCTAGAAGCAATCCTTAAAACCCTCCAGCTCTGAAAACCAGGAGGTCAAAACTGGGCCTGAACAAGAGCTGAGGTAATCAGGGGTGTTGGAGGGGCTCTGGGATAATTTCCGGAAAGGTCAGAACCTTATTGTGGAGTTGAGCTCACTCCATGACCACAGACAAGGAGGTGAGGAGCAGTTTTGTTGCCAATCTGGATAAACTGTTAGCTAAGCAGAAAGTAGGAATTAAAAAGTTTTTTTTTTTTTTTTCCTCAAGTCTGGCAGCTCAAATCCATTCCTTGTCTAGCCTTTGGACTTCAAATAAGGATTTGCCCTCAAATTGCCTGTTACAGAAAATGTCATTGACATCTGTGTTGTGTTGTGCCAAGACAATAATCTGAACTATGAAATGACTGATGGAGCAGAATGAATATAAATGGTGTAGATTGGGATGCATGTTGCATGCTAGATTGAAGGATTTTTGTTCCTGAAAGCCATGTGTTAATAGCATATTTAGTATATATATATATATATATATATATATACACATACACACATACAGTATATATATATAATAGTATAAGAATTTAGCCATCAGTGAATTACACCAAATACAAATATTGTAGTTGTTACAGAATGAAGGAATGAATGATTTATTGATTTGTCCCTCTAACTCTAGAACTCTCTATTCTAATTCTAAAAAAAAAAAAACTTGACCCTCTAACACTTGCACTCTCTATTCTATTTCTATTCTTACTACTAAAGAGAGCCTCTGACACTAGCATTCTCTGTTCTTTTTATATTCTGTCTTATTTTTATTTATTATAAAACATGACCCTCTAACACTAGTATTCTCAATTCTTTTTTTGTATTCTTTTGGCTGGTTTTATTTTTTTTAAATAGCGTTCCCTATTCTTTTTCTATCCAATCTACTCGTTTTTTTTTTTATTTATTATAAAAAAAGAATAAAATAAAAAAAACCTTTCTACGTGTACTGCATTTGTCTAAACGTTAGGCTATTGTCCTCATTTGTAAGTAGCTTTGGATAAAAGTGTCTACTAAATGACAATGTAAATGTATGAACGGTCGAACAATGGTCTAAAAATATAGAGTGAAGAAAGGTACTTTTAATTTAATTTAATTTAATTTAATTTAATTTAATTTAATTTAATTTAATTTAATTTAATTTAATTTAATTTAATTTAATTTAATTTAATTTAATTTAATTTAATTTAATTTAATTTAATTTAATACAATACAATACAATACAAAAAAAGTGTCGTCCTATTGTCTTCATATTGCCCAAATAGATTTCATTTAATATATTTCTAATATATATTTTTGCCACTCCAAGAGTCAATATAGTGACTTTTGCCTTTATAATTATGCTAATACATAGAATAATGATGTATTTTGAGTCACATTTAGCATCACATTTACATTACCGGTCAAACATTTTTTATTGTCAGTACTTCAGAAAGATAGTACTGTATTTGCAACAAACAAAAAGTCTTCACATGTGTGCTAGATACTTTGGCTGCTTTTCCTTATTTATAAATAAATAATAAAATAAAATAAAATGGTGTAAAACTGTAAAATTACAGTTACAATTCACTGATTTTTAACCAGCTTTATAACATAACAACGGTGGTATGTAAATAAACAATATGCACTTTTTCGCCATGTTACCTGTACGCAGATCTCCCCGTTTATTTGACAGCAAAACTTGTCTACACATCATACTTCTGCGTTTTTGTATCCCCACCCACAGAAAATTGAGCCCAGTGCATTATGGGTGTTGAAGTTTCCCTACCTTTCTGGCAAAAGGCAATGCCAGAGCCCTTTTTCTGTAATTATGCAGTACTATATACAC
>NW_015537962.1:747019-752027 GCF_001515605.1 Sinocyclocheilus anshuiensis
TGGGCTTTCCTCAGAACTCCGTTAACATCATTTCCCTGAACCTTTGTGTGTATGTGTGTGTGTGTATGTGTGTTTTAGCTTAGTTTAATGTAATCTAGAATAGCCAATACATTCTTGTTTCATTTATAAAGAATAATTTTCTTGTGTTGTAATTTTAAAGTTGAACCTTGCCAAGATCTTGTTACCTTGCTCAAAATTAATAAGATTACCATTTTGTTTATGTGTCGTTGGCCACGAAGTAATATGAACAGAATCGTTAATATACACGGACGTTAACGTCTCGCGGGACGAGTAGTTGATAAAGTGTAAACTATCAAATTTGAAATCAGTTCTAATCAGGTTGACTTCGAATTTTCAGATTCGAGTCCTCTCAAAACCTGAATTAATTAATAATAATTGATTCCCTAAGAAAAGTAATCTGACATTACATATGCAGCATAAAATGAAGGGTCGACTCTTTAGCTTTAGTCATTAAGGTCATAGGTGTGAGCAGTAAACACACTTGAACCCTCAAACCAGAGCAGCAATCGAAGCGCAAACATTGCACCTGTCATCTCATTAGAGGAAGTGTGGCTGACTGCTGGGCAGATGCTTCCTGTTATCAGCAGCCATAGTAAATAGGCTGCCCTTCTACCGGATTCACTGAGCTGTCAAAGAGTAACCGCTGCCATTACGTGGCTAAATCCTCTAACAGGGATTCAACTCATTAAATAAGAACGGTATTGATTCGGGACAGCAGGGGTTTACAGGAAACCGGGATCATGCACGTTTGAACTGGGAAATCCTTTGAAAAGAGGAGGTGTAATGAGAAGGATGTCAGAACGTTTGTTAGAAAAACACTCATGCTAATACCCCTTTTCCACCAAGGCAGTTTGAGTGCTGGTTCGGAGCCAGAGCCTAGTTTCAAATCGGTTCTTTGTCTTTCGACACCCAAAGCACCAGCTCCGAACCAGGAAAAGTGGCAAAAAAAAGTAAGTAGCACCAAAACATTGCTGGTCTAGAAGTAAGAACTGCTTGCATCAGGGGCTGGGGGCGGGGTTACCGTGACCAACAAGATGAACAGAAACTTTTGACCGCCATATTTGAAATAGCAGCTAAATATGAACACGTTGAATTTGACGTGTTTGGATGCCGATGTAGATTCGCAAAGCCATGAACATCAATAGCAATGCAACGTCCATCATTGTTGATGGTGTGTTTAGGCTTGTTTGGGCTGCATCGGTGCTGTGCGGAGCGGTCGTTGTGCTGCAAGAGTGATTGGAAATCAGACGACTCTCTTTATGCTTTTGCGGTGCTTTGGTGTCGTGCACCAATCGGTCTGCATGACGCCGATGCATCTCAAACAAGCCTGTTGTGTTTGGCGCTGCCGCGCTAGCATTACTGGAAAAGATGAGACGTATTCAGTGACGTAAGACCTGGCTCTGTGGTGGCTCTTTAGCCCGTGGAAAGGCAAACCGGTTCTTAGAAGGCTCGCCAGTTGAACCAACTCTGAACCGGCAATAGCACTGGCTCTGAACTAGCACCCAGTTCATGCTGGTGGAAAAGGGGTATTCGAAAGATCATCGGACTTCCTAACCCTAACCGTAACAAACTCCAAATATGGGGGATAATGACAACATTACAGCATTATACCTACAAGGCTTATATTAAAAATGAATTTAAATATAAAATACATAAGGATAAATGTTCAATTATGAATAATTTGAAGCATTTTAAAATGTCTTTAAATGTATAAACTTTATTAATGAAAATCCATAATTAAAATGCAATTATATAAACGTGTGTGTGTGTCTGTTTTTCTATTCTGGTGGGGACTCAAACCTGAATACACACAGACTCATGGGGACTCATGTCACGGTGGGGACCTAGATTGAGGTCCCCAAGGGGTAAACAAGCTAATAAATCACACAGAATGAAGTTTTCCTGTAAGGGGTAGGTTTAGGTGTAGGGCAATAGAATATACGTTCTGTACAGTAGAAAAACCATTACGCCTATGGAGAGTCCCCACAAAGATAGCAAACCAGACGTGTGTGTGTGTGTGTGTGTGCATTTTAATAATATATATATATACATATATATATATATATATATCATTAGTAAAATTGATAAAATAAATTATTAAAATTGTTATATTATATATTATAATAATGTTTTAATATATATTATATTGTATATTACATATTATATAAATGTATATAATATAATACATTATTATAATATATTTAGACATTATATATATATATATATCATTAATAACATTTATAAAATAAATAAACAACAACAAATAAACACCAAATAAACTTTTTTTTTTTTAGAAATGTTCTTCTTCAAGTAATGCCATTTTCCATTCATTCATTCATTCATTCATTCATTCATTCATTCATTCATTCTTTACCAATGAGATAGGTGTCAAGAAAAATCATGGTTAATATCACTATATAAGCAAAAATATATTATATATATACTAAAACAATATAAAATAAAGCAAAAAATACTGTGGACAATCAAATTTTGACAAATCTCTGAAAAACATGATACAATTTTAAAACATTAAATGTTAGTTACACAATTAGCTTAAGGAGTCAGCCATTTTATCCCAAATATGTTTAAAATGTCATTTCCATCACAGGATGAAACAAATCAACTACATGTTGGACAATGTTGGCAGACAAATTAAATAAACTATCGAGGGTGTGAAAATATGGCTTGCTTTCTAAATTAAAGTTGAAGAAACACCCACATAAAACCAACTAAATGTCTTGTGTTAGTCATATTAAATATTTTCACATTCTGTTTTTCTTCATATTATTTATGCAGCAGCACAGTTCATGCATTGCTTCATAACACTGCAAAAAGACATAACATTCCAAAAGAGCAACACCTCATCAACAAATATTAATAATTGAATGATAGTAATGTTGAGGTGACACAAATATTTAATTTGAAATATTTGTATGTTTGAAAGCTGTCAAAGTAATCGTTTTTCATAAACAAATATAAATGTGCACAAACATTACCATACAAAATGTCTACACAGCTTGAAATCTGTCACAATACATATCTTTTTTTCTCTCTTTAGACAGCATTGTATTGCCTCACAAACTTCTGAAGACAAATAAGCATATTCAATAGAAAAGCCAACACTATAGCACAGCTGAAGGACAAAAGCATATCTGCATTACTGCGCAAACAGTGTTTATTTTCCCAGATGTTCCTTTCTTTTAGTCCATAATGCCTCAAAGTATCCTATGGATTTAATCAGTTTAATGATCTCAGGACTCGTGTGGAGACTGTGAACATGTGCCTCTACGTGTGTGTCTGTGTCTGTGTGTGTGTGTGTGTGTTTGCGTTACTCTCAACCCTCAAGCTATAAGCTCTTATTATGCTATTTGTCAGACTGCTTAACGCTTCACCTGACGTCACCTATATTAAAAACACATTCTGAATGTCCCTTCGGAAGCCCAGTTTGCTGTTTGCTTAGCTGCTTTTACATTAAGCAAAACAGCATGTAGACACTTGTCACTCTCAGCACTGGAGAGCTAACTAACGTGTTAAGCATTATTCAAAATAATAAAAAAAAAAAAAAAAAAAAATAGTTCAGAATTTCATACATAGACAACTAATATTTGTCTACAACATTATTTGTAAGCATTTAATTATCAGCCTTTATATGTTTTTTTTTAAGATGAGAAACATAAATGTTAAAATAATAAACTTTCATTGGTAGTGGTATGACCATGACCATGTATATGAGCGATTTGAAAAATGGATGCAGAATGAACTAAAAATGAAATAAAATAAAAGTGACCCAACATAGTAATGAAAATAAAATAAAATAAAATAAAATAAAAGTGACCATACATAGGAGCGATTCGGCAAATGGATGCAAAACAATAATAATAATAAAATAAATGTGACCCTACATAGGAGTGATTAAATGTGACTCCATAGCGATTTGAAAAATGGATGCAAAATACAAATTAAGTTAAATAAAAATGTACCACTACATATGAGCATTTTGAAGAATGGATGCAAAATAGTTACAAACCTATTTAAGTACCAATTTTAAGATTTAAAGATCATGAAAATCCAAAATGTAAACACAATACATGTCTCAGCAGGACTAATTTTATCATATTGTTTCACAAAGTTGGTATATTCACTATTATTAATAGCCTCACAGGGCCGTGCTTACTTAAATTGTACAGCTAGCTGTTTACACTGTAAATCATTTACTGAATCATTTTCCATTACAGACCTGATTCCAGTGCTGTTTCTAATCATTCTTATAGAGCTGGGAGGCCAGAATTTGAACCTTCTTACCAAAGGACATCGTTTTAGCAAGATAAGATGACCCTGACAGCTTCCAACATCCCTTCATTTTGGCAGACTGATTGAAAACTATTTCTGATTTCGAAGGCAAGCCAGAGGGTCTAGGCAGCAGAGAAAGATTGAAGCGGTTGTGTTCCGGAACACCTATTGTTTTTTTTGTTTTGTTTTTTTTTACGAGAATAACGTTTAAGTGTTTGCTCACAGGGCTGGACTGATAAATGCTGATCTTTGAATCTTTTTTATTGGATCTTTCTTACCTTTCAAAAAAAATTTGACTGGTAGTGTATGTATGTACGACTGACTTTGTATTTAATGTGAATTTAATAACATGTTATAATGCAGCGCTGTATAAACGCTTCTGTCTCTGGCTCCGTGCCAGCCAAAGCGCGCAGGCAGATTTGAATAGCAGCTGCAATAGCAACTACTCTCTTCTTCTCCTCCTGCCTTGCTCTTTGGCCTGAGCTAAATGCCAACAGCTCGCATGCTCAACACAACCCATAGTTACAATGCGCCATAATTCCAGCCAATCAGAGACCGAGGCTGCTAAATTCTGATTGGCTGCCTTGACAACCAATCACAACATTTCTTGCATTACCTGGACGGCAGAAGTGGGAAAATACAGTGCATGCATAATTATTATGCAAGTTGATATTCTGATCATATTTTTTTCCAAGCA
>NW_015537962.1:752056-754444 GCF_001515605.1 Sinocyclocheilus anshuiensis
AAAAAAAAAAAATGTTGGATCTCTCTTATCTGGCATACAAAGTGATTTGCAGTGGATTGCGTGTGTGTATGTGTTTGACAGACAATTAGACAGAAAAATTGTGTGTGTGTGCTTGTGTGTTTTACGGGATGTTTGCCACACAAGGAGAATGAGTCTCAGTGGGGAAACTGTTATGCTCTTTTGATTTATGACTGCACGTTGTCTCATTTCGCAGCATACTGAAAATTTTTCTGCAATAATTGAAGTAAGTGATGAAGTTGTTCTCTTCTTCTACAATTAAATTATAGTGTTGGGCCTAAGGACACAGCCATAATAGAATTAATGTCATCTGCAAAGTCCACACAGAGGTACAAGATTCAACAGCCGCACACACATTTCACTATATAATTCTCACAATTCAGGTCACAGATGTTTGTTTTTTTTTGCATCCATTTTATACTGTATTTGCGGTTTAGTGTTTAACCAACACCTGAATATAAAAAGTCAAAGCTCAGACTCATTTGGGGATCATAGTACATATTTGTTTTTCTACATCACTGTATTCTTTTATTCAGATCTTTGCAACAACAACAAACAAAAGAACTTTGTGTAGTAAAATATAGTACTAAACAAAATACATAAAATATAAATATTAAATAAAATAAAAACAGACAAAATTATTTAAATGCTTTAAGCATCATCTTTTATATCAAAATATTAAAAAAAATAACAACTGTACATAAACACTGCATATGTATCAGCGAGATGTACATTAGAACATGCCAATGTTGTTCTACAAAATCATTGACATTACAGTGCTTCTATTTGGATCTTTGCAAAATATGATGGATGACATGCTAAAATGTTAGTTTATTACATTTCTGAATAATTCGAATACTAACAAAAATTACATTTCAAAGACAATTTATGCATAAGGAACACAATTGTCTTCTGTCTACAAACTGTCACAACTGTCCTACTTCAAAAGGATCAAAAGGATTTTTTAAGGAAATCCCAAATGCTCTTTAGTGCATGTCAATATCTGTTCTTCTACAAAGACACATTGTCTTTTTTGAAGTTTTACTTTTCATTACCGCATGTATGACATGCGCTAAATGTTAATTCACTACATTTTGGAATAATTAGAGACAAACTCACAGTTCAAAAATAATGTATGCATACATAACACAACTATTCTGCCCTACAAAGGCAAAAGACCTTAACTCGCTAGAGTGTGAAACTGAGAAAAATTACTTTAAAGTTTTTTACTTGCCCAGCCAAATTAATTATAGGTAGGACACTGGAAATTTGGCAATTAGATGTTTTAGTAATGAAAATTATCTACATTAAAATATTGTGAGCTCAAACTTGATTTTTACCCCTGTTTTGAAGTTAATGTACTCTGCCTTTGCATTGTCTGCAAAACGTGAGAAGTCACACCAAGGCAAAAGGCAGTAACTTCCACATTATCAATATTTGGTTGCTGATCATCATTTATCATCATCATCATAATCATTTACAAAATTGTTATAGTAACACCTGTATAAAATCTAGTGATCATGGGCTGTCTCATATAGGCTATTGCATATAGTAATGTGCCTGTATTAATGTTTTTTTTTTTGTTTGACCGTAACAAGCAGACTAAAAGTTAAACATGTGAGTGGATACCAATTTATTTGCTATGCTCATTAACGTAAAAAAAAAAAAAATGCTAGACATAGCATATTGCTTATATGTTGACTTGTATGAAATAGCCTAACCTCAAAGAACGCTTGTGGATTAAACATCTCCAATGACGTTCATCGCCATGGATTGATTTTATCGGGTTTAAGAAAAGGTAGGATATGCATTTAATTGCGAACTGTTAGTAGGCTACAGATTTTGTGATTTATCATGCTAGCTATGGCATTCCAGTCCACATGCGTCCAGCTAGAAGTGACAGCCTGGTGAATAATCTGCATTACAAAAAGAAAAAAAAATATTTAAAGGTTATTCACGATTACATATTGCTGCCAAGGTATCTAGTCTTTACAGTGCTTTGTTATATGGAGCTGTTTGGTAGATCGCGATCTATCTAATTCGTTTGTCTACACCGTAATTAAAATGCGGCAGACTTTAATGGACAGTAAAAAATAAGGAGAACACCGTATAACTCCAAGCCGACACTGTAACTTAATTTTGACGAACGGCTAAACAAAGTCAGAACACCGTAACTCAGTTTGAGCATTCCAAACAAAGTGAAAGAGCCGTAACTGGTGTTACGGTGCTCTGCCTTGGTTTCTCCGGGGCTTTTCGAAGTTACGGTTGAGACGACCCATTATTTTCTCGGAAAAACAACAAAATTGACTCAAGATACTTATACACATGATAAATGATGTCTTGAATGTCCCAAAAATATCAATAACTAAT
>NW_015537962.1:755296-755737 GCF_001515605.1 Sinocyclocheilus anshuiensis
TAACGTAAGAAAAAAAAAAGCTAGACATAGCATATTGCTTATATGTTGACTTGTATGAAATAGCCTAACCTCAAAGAATGACTTGTGGATTGATGTGAACGCCAGCAAGCAGGAATAATGCTCAGAATGCTTGTGGATTAAACATCTCCAATGACGTTCATCGCCATGGATTGATTTTATCGGGTTTAAGAAAAGGTAGGATATGCATTTAATTGCGAACTGTTAGTAGGCTACAGATTTTGTGATTTATCATGCTAGCTATGGCATTCCAGTCCACATGCGTCCAGCTAGAAGTGACAGCCTGGTGAATAATCTGCATTACAAAAAGAAAAAAAAATATTTAAAGGTTATTCACGATTACATATTGCTGCCAAGGTATCTAGTCTTTACAGTGCTTTGTTATATGGAGCTGTTTGGTAGATCGCGATCTATCTAATTCGT
>NW_015537962.1:758897-761052 GCF_001515605.1 Sinocyclocheilus anshuiensis
AGTGACAGCCTGGTGAATAATCTGCATTACAAAAAGAAAAAAAAATATTTAAAGGTTATTCACGATTACATATTGCTGCCAAGGTATCTAGTCTTTACAGTGCTTTGTTATATGGAGCTGTTTGGTAGATCGCGATCTATCTAATTCGTTTGTCTACACCGTAATTAAAATGCTGCAGACTGTAATGGACAGTAAAAAAAAAAAGGCAGAACACCGTATAACTCCAAACCAGCACCATAACTTGATTTTAACGCACGGCTAAACAAAGGCAGAATGCCATAACTCAATTTGAGCGTTCCAAACAAAGTGAAAGAGCCGTAACTGGTGTTATACGGTGCTCTGCCTTGGTTTCTCCGGGGCTTTTCGAAGTTACGGTTGAGACGGCCCATTATTTTCTCGGAAAAACAACAAAATTGACTCAAGATACTTATACACATGATAAATGATGTCTTGAATGTCCCAAAAATATCAATAACTAATTTTCGACAAAAATCGAAGTTACGGTCTTTTGACTTTGCACGGCAGTATTGTGTTCTGTCAAAGCTCTTAAAGAGACAATTAACCCCAAAATGAAAATTCTGTCGTTTACTCATGTCGATGATATCATTCCAATCATGTATGACTTTCTTTCTTCTGCAGAACACATACGATTTTTGAAGAACATTGGGGAACAACATTGGACCCCTTTGACTATTGTATAAACAAACCGAAGAAAAACAGTCATACAGGAGCGTAAGTAATGAGAGTAAATGATGACAGAATGTTAATTTTTTTACATGAATTATCTATCTCTTTAATACAACAATGCTAATTTCTGTCCTTAGAAAGTGTTTAAAGTTCCGTTCACACTGCCAGCGACTTTGTCCCTGTATGTCGCTAGACTCGGAACTGTGAAGATGCCTGTGGGCGTTATAGTGCTGTCGCTCGAATGTTATTGGCAGTGGTGTAATGTAACGAAGCAATAATACTTTGTTACAGTACTTCAGTATTTTTTGGGAGTATCTGTATTTTACTTGAGTTTTAATATTTCAGCCAACTTTTACTTTTACTCCATTACATTTCTTAATTAAAATTTATACTTTTACTCCAATACATTTCCCAGAAGCATATTCGTTACTTACTACAACATAGTCAGAAGTCAGAAGAACACGGACTGCAAGAAAGCATGTTTGACGAATCAGTGGTCTGGCGTCTGCAAGTTAGACTCATGCTCATGTGCAAACAAGTGCGCACACACCGCGGATAATTAATTTTCCACTCAAGTCGAGTCTGGGGTGTGCGATACAGCATATCTGCGATAATATGGTAAGTGGTGTTGTAATGATGTGTGATCTGACATTATCAAGTAGGCTATATCACCAAATCACACAAGCACGCACGTTGATAAAACTAAAAATTCCAGACATTCTAAATTGTAGACGGCAAAATTGCTTCTGTGCTTTTTATATTTATATAATTTAATATAGTTAACTTAATCGATATCACACAAAGAGTACGTTTTTCTCTTGGAAGAAAAATAATTTATAATAATCATTTTATACAAGTTCAGTAAAGCAATAAGTGACTTACATTTTAGACATAATGCTTGTTTTTGATCAATTTTGCTAACGTAAATAGTTCCAAACAAAGATCACAGCACTGTTTTGCGCCTCTGAGCAATGGACGGTGTTTACTTATTGAATGAATCAGCTTTTTGAACGAATCGGTTGAATAAATGATTCAGTGATTCACTCATTAACACAGTCGAATGCTTTGTTTCTGAATGAATCAGTCGTTTGAATGAATCGATTGAATCTCAATGACTCCCCCATTAACAGCCACTTGCTGTCACCTACTAGCGGTTTTAATTTCACATTTCGACTATTTATTTCATGTTTTAAATAATTTTAAATATCAGTCTTCAATGTTTTATGTTAAAAACAAAACATTAGGCCTATTTATGCATCTGTAAGTGCAGTGTAAATGCATCAATGTCCCCTCTGAGATACATAAACTGTGTAAAAAATAAATACATCTAAATGCTATTTCAGATGAGATTCCAGAAATGTTTTCTTATGTTGGAATGAAAGACACTAAGTACCAGATGAAGTGCTTCTTATTCTTACCCAAAAATACAAAATGGAAGAAAGAGTTAAAACTGAACACAATCTTGCTA
>NW_015537962.1:761085-761450 GCF_001515605.1 Sinocyclocheilus anshuiensis
CAAAGCAATATCAAAAATACAAATTTTAGAAATAAAGATTTGTAATTTCTAAAGGAAATGCCAATGCTTGAAAGGCAAATAAATAATAACAATAATAATAAATAAATAAATGTTAAAATATGATGTGTATTTGTAAATGCATATGGTTAAATAGATACATTTAACCCTAAGCAATATCAAATATACACATTTTTAATAAAGATTTGTATGAAATTTTTACTTTGTAAATGTATATGGTTAAATACAAATTTATTTCTGTCATGACAACTCTCGGAGGGATTGGCATGGTAATGTGCATGACAATGTTAATGTATTTGGTCTTGGCAGAATAGATCTGCTACGCTGCTGCTGCTGCGGCAGAGCAA
>NW_015537962.1:761532-766217 GCF_001515605.1 Sinocyclocheilus anshuiensis
GTGTTTGAAGTTTTTTTTTTTTTTATAAGCAGTGATCAGTGCATTAAATCATTAACCAGTGCTAAACTGCTCACTGTATCATATAATTAACATGAACCATCAATGTATTAATCAAACTCACTAAAGCTGCCAACAGTTTCTTTTCCACGCATATTTTTTAAATATATATATCCATGTATGTGGTTACAGTCAAATCATACAAACAGTGAAATCGCTCCGGAACTCTGTCCTGTCTTGCCTGCAGATTCTGAAGAATCAGGAAGAATCAGGCGCCACTGCGAGATTCTTCACTCCTATTGGTTGTCGCTTGCGAAATTTGCTGTTCATTTGCATAAAGTTAAACTATTCTCAACTTTTGTTGCGTGACTCGAGTCGCTTGACACGCTCACATTCTGTCGCCAACGTTCACTGTAACTCGTGTCGCCGGAAGTCGCCAGCTATCCATTGAAAATGAATGGGTGTGAACGGGGCTTAAGGCTGGTTTTGGGGGACATACGTCTCAGTAGGTGCCTCTGTGATTAGCCAGTGTTCAATGTGGCAAGACGAGCTACCCATAAGGCATTGCTTCTTATTTGGGAACCCCCAAGCTTGTAAAAGTGTGATGACAGTTACAGACATCAATCACAGCATTTTTCCCTCGAAAACCTGCAGGGCTGTTTCTGATAGTGAAAGTGTGTGTGTGTGTGTGTGTGTGTGTGTGTGTATATACGGTTGTGTATTATTATTAACCATACAGATGATGTCCTGACTACTAGAGTTCAGCCTGAAGTATAATCACACGCTCATTGCTCACTTGAAAATACCAAATTGCTTCGTAATTTTCAAATATGACAGCGAGAGAGTGTCAGTGAAGGCAAGACTCTCTATGTGCTCCGATATAATGTCTTCACTGAATGAAAATTATGCTCTTTTTTATGGAACTGTTCAGGGATTCAAAATAGGGCCATTATATTCTAACAAAATATGGCACAAGAGATAAAATAATTAATAGTGCACGCTAAGGCAGGCAAGCATAGCTAATATTAAAGATTTGAATAAATACCAAACCCTATGTATTGAACTTTGGCGTATAACTCATCTTGGACATGAATGCCATCTCAAATCATGTGGCATATTGAAGAGATGTGTGCTATTACTTTTCGAAGAAAAAAGATGTACAATTTTTGCTTGACAGATGATAAAACACAAGAACAAAAATCCTTTGAAGAAGGAATCCATATAGAAACTAGACTCTATTGGCATGGACCGAAAAACAACTACCCAGAACAACTAAGCAATCATATCTACGACATCCATAACACCATAGCAGTGAATTGTGCATGGGGCAAACACTCACATATTCTTCAGACAATTTAAAATACATATATTTTAATTTTACAGACTGTGTAGAACATTAGCATATTCTTCACTTAAATAAATATAGTACCATTAAAAATACTTTTAAAATATTATCTATAAAACCTTTTCCAAAAATTCTGCCTCATGTAGTAAAATGCAATACTTACCACAGAGCAATTAATTTGACTTTAAATTACATTAACAAATTCAATGTGCATAAAAAACAAATATAAGCCAAAAAAAATATTCAGTGTAATAACAAATCTGACAGTAATAGTGACCGTAAGACTTGAGGGCGGAGAGAAGACGCTGCTATTATCACAGCTTTACTGAAGCTGCTCAGGTAAAAACTGCACCAACCTCCAAGGCTTCCCACAATTCTCCGCAAATTGTTGTAGATGTCAGATTATATAGGGGCTTTAACCTTCTTTATTCCTGCCTCCAGCTGTTATTCGTAGTACAAGATTATATTATCACATGACAGCAGATTCTCCCAGAGGACCAGCCCGTTCTCATCAATGCTTTTGTATGAAAATTTATGCATAAAAATTTATATAAGTAGATTTAAAGATAATGCTAATGATGCAGAAATTAGCATAATCAGAAGATGCAATGGTAATGTGCATGACAATGTTAATGTATTAGGTCTTGGCGGAATAGATCTGCTATGCTGCTGCTGCTGTGGCAGAGCAAGTACAGAGACTTGCTACTGCCAATACATCCACAACATGCTGCTATGAGCATGTAAGAAATATTGCTGCTGCAAATATAACATACATGAAATAACCCCCCACAAAGCAGGAGACATAGAAGGGACAATACAAGCCAAAACAAGAACAAAACACCCCCAACAAACAGATCTATCGCCAAGACATACAGTTGTGCTCAAAATTAGTCATACCCTTGGTAAATATGATCAAAGAAGGCTGTGAAAATTAACCTGCATCATCAATCATTTAGATATGTTATTTTAAAAATTTACTAAAATCTAACCTTTCATTGGAGAATAAGAATTTAAAATGGGAGATAAATTTCATTATGAAATAAATGTTTATTTCATAAAATGTAATACACATTGGTCACAATTAATCATACCCTTTTATCCAATACTTTTTGCAACCTCCTTTTGCCAAGAGAACAGCTCTGAGTCTTCACCTATAATGCCTGAAGATTTTAGAGAACATCCGACAGGAGATCAGAGACCATTCCTTCATACAGAATCTCTCCAGACCCTTCAGATTTACAGCTGCATGTTGATGCTTCTCCTCTTCAGTTCACCACACTCATTTTCTATAGGGTTCAGCTCAGGGAACTGGGTTGGCCAGGGCAGAATATTGGTTTTGTTCTCAGTGACCCATTTTTGTTTTGATTTTGATGTTTGTTTGTGGATATTTGTCCTGTTGGAAGATCCAACCATGGCCCATTATAAGATTTCTAGCATGGACAGTCAGTTTTTAATTTTTTATCCATTGGTATTTGATAGAATCCATTATGCCATCTACCTGAAAAAGATATCCAGGATCACTGGCAGAAAAATAGGCCCACAGCTTTAAAGATCCAGCAGTATATTTCATTGAACACATGGGGTACTTTTTTATCCCTGTGTGCACCAAACCCATCTTGAGTGTTTGCTGCTAAAAACCTTTTTTTTGTTTGTTTCATCTCACCATTGAACCCAGTCCTGTTTAAAGTTCCAGTCGTCTAGCAAATAAATATGCTGGAGTTTGTTTTTGGATGAAAGCGTTTTCTCTTCTAGCTTTTTCTTGAAACCCTCCCAAACAACATTGTTTTTTTTGTTTGTTTGTTTTTTTGTAGGTTTTTATTATTTATTTTATAGACACACGTCTTCATATTGTATTAGAGAAAAATGTTTATTTCATAATGTGATGTTCTCCCACTTTCACTTTTTTTTTACTTTAATTAAAGGTTAGATATTTATTTATTTTTTTTTTTTTTAAGATCAAGTGGATAAACAATACGGATTTATTTTCACAGCCTTCTTTGATCATATTTACCAAGGGTATGAATAATTGTGAGCACAACTGTATGTACTGCTGCTGCTCCGAAGAGCCATGTGAACCGCATGTATTACTATCTATGTGTGCCTGGGCTACCACGCCGACCGTCTTAACACTAATGGCCTATGACTGTGTGTGCCTGGGCTACCAAGCCGACCGGAATACGGATTTATTTTCACAGCCTTCTTTGATCATATTTACCAAGGGTATGAATAATTGTGAGCACAACTGTATGTACTGCTGCTGCTCCGAAGAGCCATGTGAACCGCATGTATTACTATCTATGTGTGCCTGGGCTACCACGCCGACCGGCTTAACGCTAGTGGCCAATGACTATGTGAGCCTTAGCTACCACGCCGACCGGCTTAACAATAGTGGCCTATGGCTATGTAAGCCTTAGTCTCAGCCTCAGACGTCACGCCCAAGGAACGTTGGCTACACGTCTGATGCATATGGCACACAAAAGTGGAAACACTTTAGGAGTTTCGAAGTCGTCGTCGGATTGGTTGAATTATACAGGATTTCAAGGAGAAGTGTGTGTCGCATTCTATAACGTTCCGCTTGGAAACAAAGATGCCGTGACGCCAAACCCCCTCATGAAAGAAGAAAGCCGTCGTGTTTACTACTGTGACAACGAGCGCTTATCAGGATCAACTAAACGCTGGACTTTCAAAAGTATGTGAAATATTTAGCTCGCGGCACAGAATCTTTAAAATACGTCCGAGAGTTTTACACACTTGTCTGTTATTGTGGCGACATTTCCACGCCCCGAAACGTGATGCTGAAATAAAACGAACTGTGATTGGTTGTTTGACATGTCGGTCAAACGGCCTCATGGGCGGGCCTTGGCCAATGAAAGCTGCCATGGATTCCACAGCCGTCAGTCTGAAGGTCTGGCTATGCGAGACTGTGTGAGCTTTGGCTACCACACTGACCGCTTAACAATAGTGGGCTATGACTATGTGAGCCTGGGCTACCACGCCGAATGGCTTAACTCTAATTAGAAGCGCACTATGTGTAATGTTTAATTAACGAAATGGATATACGTTGCAATCCGATAAGACCCCAGCACCCACCTGAGCAAATATCATAATTTAATAATTTGATAACTGCGGTTACTTTCTCCACTTCATCAGTCTCAGCGGCAGCATAACAGCTTGTTAATTCATGTTCGTGCAATGATGAAACGGACAAAGTTAGCCGATGCATGCCATTTTACTCTCTAACGCAGATAAAATTTGTCAAAGTTACAGTGCACAAAAAAACCCTGGGTGGACTGACCTGAATGAACTGAAATAAAAGCAGAATATAAATGTTCTTTCTCCGTTC
>NW_015537962.1:770652-775587 GCF_001515605.1 Sinocyclocheilus anshuiensis
TTAGTCATTTAATAACTGCTGTTACTTTCTCCACTTCATCAGTCCCAGCGGCAGCGTAACAGCTTGTTAATTCATGTTCATGCAATGATGAGACGGACAAAGTTAGCCGATGCATGCCATTTTACTCTCTAACGCAGATAAAATTTGTCAAAGTTACAGTGCACAAAAAAACCCTGGGTGGACTGACCTGAATGAACTGAAATAAAAGCAGAATATAAAATGTTATTTCGCCGTTTTCTGAATTACACAGCACAGCGAGAGCACACGTCGCACGAGCACATTTCTCTGAACTACACTACCCATAATGCATTTCACTCTGAACTAAGTGTTACAGCCATAGATAGTGATCTTCAGCGTCTCCCGCAACACTGTCAATGATATGACTGCGATAAGCTCGTGCTTTTGACACTGCGTGCAGCTGAAATCAACCACACACTCATCACAATGAAAACATCGACCTTAGAAATAACGAACGTGAACACTGGAATAAACGCAGATGTATATGGCGAACCCCCGTTGAAATGCATACACAAGAATGCTTATTTCATTTAACCTGTTTCATGTCTGTTACTATTGGCGTGTCCTCAGAGCGATTACATATGCTCTAAACTGCGTTTTGCTCCAGCTGTATAAACACAGATGCTAAATGCTGCTGCTAAAATGCTTAATATTCTCTCCTACATACAATGCAAACTGCTAACATGACACTTAGTTTAAACTTGATTATGGTTGTTAATTTTTGAATTCAATTAGGCAGACTGCGCAATACAGCGATATGGATTAGAAGAGCATTCACTTATCTTAGATGTTGATTTTGCTGTTCGGAAGCAAGCTGCAACTGCTACGGCAAGCACTAGTCATATATTTGAATGTTGAGCATCGAGCTCATTGGCTACCAATACAAGAGAGAACCAACCAGCTGTGCCATGTGATAATGCCGAGCTCATTGGCTACCAATACAGGAGAGAACCAATCAGCTGTGCCATGCGATAATTATGTCATTAGGTCAGATTGAGTTAGACCTATTGGACTGCACCATCTAGAGTTTCATGCCAGAACTCTGTATTTATTATTTTTTAGTTAATTTTAATCTATTATAACCTAACCTATTATAACCAGTAATCTAATATTCCATTTTCAAATAGATGAAAGAAATAAAACCTACAGGAATTCAGTATGCAAATATAGCGATGACATTGTTGTTATATTCTGAATGCTGAGTGTTCTAATGATGTCAATGTCAATGTGAGATTTTTTTACTTTAAAAAGAATATCTGAGCAATATTAATATAGCATTGCCTCACAAACACTGTTATTAAAAATCTGTGATGTGCAGACCGGTTGAGCTGACATGTGAAACCTGCCATGTTTATGTCAATTACACATATGAGCAGCACTCGAGCACTAATGTTAATTGCAGTACAGAGATGTTCACCTCAATTTGAGCACGAGATAAGCATGCATTTATCTCATAGTAAATTATCACTGAAATTGACCCTCGTGTCTTATTCTCCAGCTTCATTAAGAACGACCAGCTACAGTGGTGTGAAAAAGTGTTGGCCCCCTTCCTGATTTCTTATTTTTTTGCATGTTTGTCACACTTTGTTTCAGATCATCAAAAAAATGTAAATATTAGTCAAAGATAACACAAGTAAACATAAGAAATCAGGAAGGGGGCCAACACTTTTTCACACCACTGTATGCAACTTGACAGAGGAATTCTATTGAAAAACACATAAAGAGAGTAAAACTCATGATGTGCACCCATATCTGAAAAACAAGCTTTTAAACAAATGACCAAAACCTTCAATATAGACAACTGAACTTGGCTCACAGACCTAAATCACACAATTCTAGCCAAGGTGAGAACAACAAACAAGCCTGCATACTCGCAACCATTAAACAACAGTTTGGTTATGCGTGTGTGCTTACTTTCCGCATTATACTAATATAACATAACATAGTGCACTATATAGGGACCAAGAAGTGATTTCTCCCAATATAATCAATGCATTTGCCAGTGTTGGAGCTCCTGTTGTGTTTAAAGGAATAGTTCACCCAAAAATGAAAACTTGCTGCAAATGTACTCACCCCTCAGGTTATTTGGAAAAAAAAAAAAATAATTACTTGCTCACCAATGGATCCTCTGCAGTGAATGGGTGCCGTCAGAATGAGAAACCAAACACCTGATACCACACGACAGTCCATGAATTAACATCTTGTGAAGTGAAAAGCGTTGTGTTTGTAAGAAGTAAATCCATCAAGATGTTTTTTACTTCTGGCCAAAATGCGAGACCATAATCCATAATATCGATGTCTCCAGTGAAAAAGTCGTCTTGTCTGAATCAGGAGAGTAATGTGTGAAGTGACATGTGGCCAAGTATGGTTACCCATACTAGGAATTAGTGCTCTGCATTTAACCCATCCTAAGTGAGCACACACAGCAGTGAACGCACACAACGTGAACACACACCTGGAGCAGTGGGCAGCCATTTATGCTGCGGCACCCGGGGAGCAGTTGGGGGTTCGGTGCCTTGCTCAAGGGCACCTCAGTCGTGGTATTGAAGGTGGAAGAGAGCGCTGGTTATTCACTCCCCCCACCTACAATTCCTGCCGGACCGGAGACTCGAACTCGCAACCTTTGGGTTACGAGTCCGACTCTCTAACCATTAGGCCATGACTTCCCCCAAATGTGCACAAATCAAGCACTGTTCACAATCAAAAACAGTTCAAAAACAGTTCTAAACAAATTTGATGTGAGAGGACAACAGGGGATGGACTTTTTGACCAGAGGAAGCATTATTATGCATTATGGACACATAGTGCACTACATAGTGGCCAAGAAGTGATTTCCCAATGCATTTGCCTGCATTGGAGATCCTGTTGTGTTTAAAGGAATAGTTCAACCAATAATGAAAATTTCCTGCAAATATACTCACCTTCAGGCCACCCAAGATTTTGTTTCTTCATCAGAACAGATTTTGAGAAATGTAGCATTACATCACTTGCTCACCAATGGATCTTCAGCAGTGAATGGGTGCCGTCAGAATGAGAGTGCAAACAGCTGATAAAAACATCACAATAATCCAGAAGTAATCCACACGACTCCAGTCCAGCAATTAATGTCTTGTGAAGTTAAAAGCTGCATGTTTGTAAGAAACAAATCCATTTTAAGGCGTTTAACTTTAACTGTCACTTTTGGCCAAAATACGACTCCATAATCCATAATAACGCTTCCTCCAGTGAAAAGGTCCCTTCTCTGTTGTCCTCTCACATCACAATCCACCGACATATTTGTTTAGAACTGTTTTGGACTGGTTTTGCTTCTAAACAATACTTGATCTGTGCATATTTCTCTCCCGATTCAGATGAGACAGTGTTTTCCACTGGAGAAAACAATATTATGGACAGAGACTTTTTAGCCGTATTTTAGGTGGAATGGTGTAAAGTTTAAAATGTTTTGAAGGATGATAAGCCCACCTACATCTTGAATAACATAACATGAGGGTGAGTACATTTTCAGCAAATTTTAATTTTTTGGGTGAACTATTTAATTATTATTATTCTTTTTGTAAATATTGTGTGTGAATTGTTTTAAAATGTAATATTCAATATAAAATGACTGACCTTCTGGACTCTGGAACTGCTACCTGCCTGTTCTGCAAGGAGAAAAATCACAGTTCTCAAGAAACACAAATTACAAGCATCATTACTCCACTAAATGTGCAGAGCAGAATGCATCGCTCAGCTCTGAAAGTGTCTGTTCATGCATCAATAGTCTTAAATGTGCCAATAACTGCATATAGATTAAATTAAAGTTTGTAAAAACACCATTCATCTGGTCCCTGATAAAGAACAACAACTGCTAACGGCCCCCAGGAAATTTGAGATCGAGACCTCTGCTTTATAAGTTTGAGATATGCATGAACAGACGAAAGAGACCTGCTTCGCAACAGATGTTTATAGTGTACATACATTAATATGATCAGTTGTGCCTCATAGATGCAAACAGCATTAATAAAGCCATGGGGAAGAGAGGCCGCACCAAAATTCCACAGGTAATTGCCTGCCTAATCTATGATACATTATTCTGCATGTGTTTATAAGATGTGACAGACTGTTAATTTAATTTGTTTTATTAATATTCATTAACTTAATCAAAGCATATGACCTAATTGGTTGCCTTGTGTGGTCTTCAGTGGAGGTAAAAAAAATAACTGTACCTTTATTCAAGGGAGATGTTTTTATTGGACAGTATTGGTGTCTGAAATTAACATTTTAATTAAGGGCCAATGTTTGATCCCTGGAAACCAAAATTCATAAACTATATGACAGAATGTTACATTTACCTCAGGAAAGCCATTCAATGTTTATAGCTTGTTAGTTAACTAGAAAAAAATAACTCTAGATAGAAACATTTTGCTAAAAGTATGCACTACTTTACATTTTCATTATATTTTAACTTTACCTGTTGTAATCATAATTTAATGTTTGAATAAATACGTCATGAAGTGATTAGACACCATTTAAATGTTGAAATTTGTACTCCAAATTGGGGTAGAAACAATTATATCATTAAAACGTTTATAAGAAAACTGCCTTATGTACAATACAAATTTTTATTTACCGTTTTAGTGTTGATTATGTGATAAATTAACTGATTATTAAATAAGACTTATTTTCCATTTCAGAATTCGGCTAAGTGAAAAGTCTAATTTTGGTTTTGGTGTTTCAGAAAAAAATAAATTTTGGTGCATCACTAGATAAAATATTTTTTAAATGCTTTCAAAATGTGAGTATTGGCAGGACTCTCTACATAGTAAACTGAAGAAACCGGTTTGAAAACAATCATTTTCACATTTGTTGATACTAGTGGCACAGGACACATGAAACTGCATCCTTAAATAAATGAACAATTATGCCTGTTACCAATAA
>NW_015537962.1:775680-783610 GCF_001515605.1 Sinocyclocheilus anshuiensis
AAAAAAAAAAAAAAAAAAATATATATATATATTCTGCTAGAATACATTTTAAATAATTGGCTAGTCCGATGGTTTGATGGTCCAGGATGAAAGTAGCTACAGCAATGCTTTATGGATTTCAGTGCTTTGATTTCTTGATCTATTCATATTAAAACCTCTATAAAAAAGAAATAATTTCAGTCTACTTAGAAATTATTTTAGTCAATATCCAGAAAGTTTCACAGAAGGATGAGATATCTGTATCAGCAACGCTGCTTCACAGTTATCTCACACTGCCATGTCAAACTTACTTTTTTTTTTTTCTGTTGATATGTTCTTAGTCAGCCTTCAGAGAGGAACATAATTCAATCTTTGCCGCTTTCTTCCCAATAGAGCCTCATTCTGACAGCTGCTCTCTCCAACATAATGTGCTGCTGACACATAAGATACGACAAACTCATTTGAAAGGGATAATTCATTTTTTCCCAACTTGGTATGGTGGTAACTCAGGGCTTGTCTGCTTTCTTTTTCCTCCCAACTTTTCCACACTGTCGTATTCTATTTCAGATGTCATATAAGAGGTCTACCTGTAAATACAAAGCAGATGAAAGCATAAAAAGAAGAAAATAGTGTCACCCCATAGCTCTTTTTCTTAAAAGGGGTCATAAAATGCATTTTTTCCCCTAAGCTTTGCTTACATGTTTAGTACGTTTTTTTTTTTTGTTTGTTTTTTTGTACCAAAACACTTGTAATTTAGTTTTTCATTATTAAACTGCCATTTTTTTTACTCTTTCACTTTTACAGCAACCTCTATACATATGAAATAAGAAACTTCGCTCATTGAGGAAAGTTTGCTGTAATATGATTTTGCTTCACACTATGGTTCAATAACAGCCACTTTGCAAAGCTGCATTACATGGCATGACAGGATCACAAAACAAACTGTGATTAAATGTGTTGCTCAAACTGTTAAGATCAAACTTAAATGATCACAGCCCTTGTTAAAAATAAACTCCAGCATCTCCTTTCTAATATTCCAAAGGATATGAAGAGTGGCAGGTGCAACACAGCTAGGAAGGAACATCATAAGGTTTGTCAGATTTTACTTTCTCATTGTTGTCGGTTCTTCTAGTCTAGGAATATCTATTCTATTTCATCCTTAGTACTTTACTGTGTGGGAAAAAAAAGTTTCTGAACTGAATAGTGATCACTGACATGTATTTCTTCATTGTTTTTGAATAATGAAAAAAAAAAATCATATTCATTTCTTTTTTAAATGTGTTATATTTGTGCAAATGTCATCCTAATGGTCTTTTGAGTCGATAAGGCTAAAGCAGACATTTGCATTTACCGTAGTTCTGTCTCCAACTTGCATCAAGCCATCCATGTCACAGTAAATTACATCCAATCAGAAAATATTTTCCTCATTTCCACACATGCATAATGGCAAATTAATCAGCTGACTTGGGATTCTGCCACCACAGTAAAGACCCCTACAATAAACTGAAATGTTTTCCAACATTTTTCAACATTGCTCTTGTGCAATGAACTCAGCACAGCTGGGGCATGAGCTAAGTGATGGGAACAGTGAACAAAAACCACCTGTCTTGAATGACTGCCATACAACAGAAAAAAAAAAAAGCATTTTGTCATAATTTACATTTGACCAAACTACTATAATTTTATTTTGTGTGTGGAAACCAATCCAATATCTATAGCAAAAAGTCTAAATCACATTCATTATAAATTTGGCAAATCAAGACCCACTGCATCAGGCTTGACATCAATGATGGTGCATGTTATTGGTCTTGTCATTGACATCAGATCTGAAGAAATGCATCTTGGTAGAAAAGAAAATGTATAGTGATTAATGACTTAACTTGGAAATATAGTGCACAAATCATATGGACTATATACTTTTATGGGTCATTTATGCTGCTTTTATGTAATTTTTGGCACAGCACTAATCTGTAAATACTAAATAACTCCTATTGTGGATATTATACCAGAGTAACGCTAATGGTAAATAATAATCACAAAATTCCTTTCTAAACCCATCAAGCTATCTATATTAGCTGGGCTACTGCGAGTTTCATCAGCACAATGGGTGTGTGAAATAAAACACACCCTGAGTGGTCAGTCATGATGAGTCAATATAATGTCCAATTAATGTGACGTTAGTGTGAACTTGCCTCAGTGAGCCTCTGAGCAAAAGAGCTTTAGCATATTGTTAGAGCTTGCAGGGAAATATGCAAGCTTGTCATGAAAGATAATTACCACCTTCAGTCGCCCATCTGTTGGCCGTTGACCAAATTGACTTGAATTTCATGGTTAATGTCGCCATAGATGCGCTGTAGGGGAAATTCTGCTGGGGAAATGGATGTGGTGGATTTATTTAGTTAGATTTTCTTTTCTTATTAAGGCAAGTTTGCAATGTCAGTTCTGATCCTACTCCAATTAAATAAGACGCTCCATTACCTCACAATTCAGTAGATTTCCAGGAAAATACAAGGTCACCCAAACCTCCCTTATGCTTGACATAATTTCAGAGGCATTATGACATAAATATTGGCAGGCTGGGGAAGGTTTTAACAACTTTAACGAAGTAAACAATTTCTCTTCCAGGTCACCATGGTGAATGAAGCACAAAAGCGGCTGGATCTTTCTAACTCTCTCCATATATCTTTGTCCCTCCTGCTGACTTTCCTCAGGGAAACTTCTAATTGCTTCTCGGATGACCTCCACAGAGACACTCTTAATAATCATGCATAAATACGACTACACAATATATGTGAAGCTTTTATAATATGCATTCTCTAAATATCGATGTATTAGGCCAGTAGTTTACAATAATTGCTACACAGACAAAGTTTAAATGTAATTAATTCATGACTAATTTATAAAAATAACAGATTTTCAATCTACTTGCAATTATGAGCTTTCAAGATTCAAATAAACTGTTCTTATACCATTGTTTATCTTTTTAGGGACATAGCTTCTATTTTCATATGCTCTTAACACTTTGCCATGATGCTTTTATGGACAGTGTGAGGTTAAAATTGACTTGCCTTCTGTCTGCTGTATCCTGGAGGTCAAAGTTTAGCTGGTTAACCTTTGCAAACCAGAGATTGATTTACTGGGAGATAAGAGGGTCTGTATTACTTACTATTGGAGAAAGTGAAACGGTCAACTTGGATCACGTGTGCCTTAAGAACCAATCACATCACAGCCTTGACGTCACTGAATTTCAGTCAGAGTTGTGTGACACTCAGGGCGAATTCCAAATGGAAGTGAGCATCGCTATGCCCTACTCCCTTCGTGGGCAGAGCCCTTGAAGTGTGTTCTTTGAAGAGTGCAGGGCATTACTGTCTTATATAAGCATTTGGAACTCCCTTGGCGAAGGGAATGACTGACCAAATGTTACCTTGACAACGCTGCGTGCAGCATTCAGCACTCCATCAGTTGTTACAAATAAATATTTATTTTTGTTATTTTATTCAAATATTGTCTAATTGTGTCTTATTTAATATTAAACTTTTTCAAACTAATCTTGCTTACACTACTGTCTTAAATCATATTTCTGTCACTGACGAAAAATATTTTGTTTTTAAAATAGACACATTTAATTAGCCTATTCTATTTACTTTGTATGTGAACTCGAAATCAACCCCAACCTTGCTTTAAAAAGCATTGCAAGATCTCCTAACCGAAGATCACATGATCACAAATGGAAATCACTTCTGTGAAGTGACCATCGCATGTTCCCTTTGCTAACGGACTTCTGGAAGGCCCCTTCCTGAAGGGATTAAGTTGTTCACTTTCGTTTGGAACGTCCCTATAAATGGCGTCCCCTTCCCGAAGTGCCCTTCAAGGGCGCAAAAATGCCATTTGGAATTCGCCCTCAATCGCCATTTACGGTTACCATAGGAATGAATAAGTAGAGCTGTAAGCTGAATCCCACCTGTCACAAAAAGTCAGTGACTTCTCTTATAAAACGGCATTTTTTTTCGGTGTAAACTATAAAAATAGTTCAGTCCAAAAGTATTGTTTCGTGTAAAACATGTTGAAGATTAGGGTTAGGGAACGGCCTCTGGTCTCCTTTTCCACGTACTCCCAAAGCGGAAGCGTTAGCATTAGCCGTTAAGCTTTTTTGGCTAAAGGTTGCAGGCTTGCCTTCTAGGGGTTTGGTTGCAAACGACTCATCTCTTTCTGCTCCAAGGAGTTCACGTGACATTTACGGCACAGGTGATTGGCTCATGATGCAAATATGGCAGAATTTAGGTTGAGTGTTTCCAGCCCTGAGTGAGAGCAACTTACTTTTTGAGTAGTGTTGGGAATCCATCCATTAAAACACCTGCCGTTCGGTTCCGCTAACGACTCACGCTCTTCCGCCGATGTGGACGGACAAGTGTGCTATATAACAGATGCTGTGCCTGAAATCGTTCACTAATCCCTATATAGTGAATGCCAAATAGTCCACTATATGGTGGGGGATAGAGGGGGCTTCGGACACAGCTAGAGTTGCCTTATTTTTCTTACTGCACTACTATTCTGCATCGCTACTGAATCTACAGCACGAGTCTGGTCTGATTCCCGAACGAATGACTCCTATTTAGAAGAATCAAAGCCATACAGCGCGATCAATAGTCTTTTCTAAACAAATGACTCTTGTTAGGTTGTTCTTTTATACTAAATCAAAAGTAAACAGTGCGACCAGTGTAGAAATAACTATGAGTTGGTTCTTTTTTAAGTGATTCAAAGCAAGCAGGGCGATCAGTGTAATCAATCGATTTCCAATCGAATTGCTCCCGCGAGTCGGTTCTTTTTAGTGATTCACAGCCACATAGCGCGACCAGTGAAGTCCCACTAATTACCGAATGAATGACTCTTTTAAATTGGTTCTTTAGTGAATCAAAGCCAAACAGGCCGATCAGTGTATTATAACTAATTCACAAATGAATGTCTCTTTTGAGACGGTTGTAGGATTTCTGTCTTCAAAAACAGAAACCATTGAATCTGTGAGCAGACACAAACGAACATTGAATCTCTGCATTCCACCGGAAAAACTAAAGGTTCTCCTCCCCAGCCATCTGCGGTCGTAAAACTACATACAGGGTCAGCTCAGTGTCTCAGCAGTTCCTGTCCCCTTCGGCTTATCTTCTCAAGAGACTCAAAGAAAAGCACTAAGACCGCAATAACTGATCCCTGCATCTGGACTCATTTAAGCAAAAGAACGTCAGGGTTGTCTCATGACTGGCTTCAGCATAAATAATCTATCTAATAACCAACAGAACAAAGAACCTGGTATCTGGAAATGTTCAATTGGGTGAGTTTTAGTGGATCAAATCCATGCAGCGCAAATAGTGTAGTTTAATTGATTCCAGACCGAATGACTCTCATGAGCCAGACAGTTCTTTCTAAAGATTCACAGCCACTTAGCGCAACCCGTGTCTCACTAATTCATGAACTAATGACTCTTATAAGCCTGTTGTTTTTATTGAATCAAAAAAAAAAAACAAAAAAAAAACTGCACGGGTGAGCTGTAGTCTGATTCGCGTACAAATGACTCTTATGAGCCGGTTCTTTTAGTGAACCATAAAACGGGACCAGTACAGGATGCTTCTCAATTCTTATTTGTGCATCCTTGTTTCCTTTCCTCGTTTCTTAGCTCAACCCCTTCAGTATGCGAGGGAAGGACGCAAGGAAAAGATGCGAGGATGGAGGAATTGAATCAAGTGAAATGATATATCCTCAATCCGTGTATCATTCGATCATTCGTTGTTTTATTTAATATTGAAAGTAGAAAATCTCCGGTTGTCAGTCAGAATGACAGTTCTTGCGTGAACATAGGCCTATATATACACATAATACATATTACAATACTATAATACAGCTGTCATATCATACCCTGCCATGCCCAGCTGATGCAAAGAATAGAATTTATATCTACACAGAAGAAAGCCCTGTCTAGACTCTGCCCAGGTATGAGTTGTGTTGAGCTATTCATTAGCCTGTTTGTTTGATGAAAAAAGATTAAATGTAGTTGCAATAAATGCGTTAAGAATCCATACAACTGCAGCAGTGGAGGACTGTTATTCTGCTGCGTGATACTGCGGAAGAACTGATGAAGGCACGGGTTGATTTTCGGCTGACCAATAATTCCCGCCCACGTGTAGAAATCGAATATTCAAGCGGTTTATTCATTTTTTCCACCCATGAACGAAAAACGAAAATTTAAGCTGAATTTTCGTTTTTTGGAAAAAAACGAAAAAGGAGCCGTTTTCTAATTTTTCTACTTTCAATATTAAATAAAAAAACGAATGATCGAATGATACACGGATTATCCTCGCTCCCTTTAGCCTCACTTCAAAGCGTCATCAGCTGCGCTAAAGGAATCTGCCCTTATGTTGTTAAAGTTTGTTATTCAAGACATTCATAATAAATATGAATAAAGCAAGATGCCCTGTTTGAAATATATGACATGTATGGTTTATTTAAGCTGCAAAGTTAAAATATAAATTACAATTATTACAACAGGTGTGAAGGGAGGAGAATTTATAGGTGTGTCATGTTTTTCGATGAAAAACACTTCCGCAAAGGATACACCTGTGGAGGAACAAGGAAACGAGGAGGGATATTGAGAAGCACCCATAGTCCGATTCCTAAATGAACGACTCTTATTAGCTGGTTCGTTTTAGTGAATCAAAGCATGTAGTCAAATCCATTACTTGTGAGTAGGTTAGTCTTCCTGAATTAATTCCTGACAGTCCTGCACGGTCATGTCGTACTTAAGGATTGTGATACTCACTTACTTGTTATTCTTATGACAATGTGTAGTTGAAGATGCACATTATGTCAGTAGTAGGCTATTTTGTTAAAAAAAAAAAAGATTATGTACTGTAAAACATCATTAAAACGACATATTTTACTAGAACTTATCTACTGTGTTATCAAATAGGACTAATCATTTGGCATTAGAATTGCATTTATGTTTTCTATATGTTGTTCCATATATGATTCCCAGCCCCATTCTTGAGTGTACCTGCAAACAGCACTGTCAGACATTTCTGTAAGTTCTACAGTTATTTACTGTATATCACCCAGTATAATACTGCAAATTCGCTTTACAGTAAATAACTGTAATACCCTTTGCATCATGGGAATTTTCTGTGACGTCAAACCCCACATACAGTGTCTTACTGTATTTTTTTTAAATTGCTGTATATTACTGTATTTGCCGTAACGGCCTCTTTGGCCCCATTCTATTGAGTTTGCTTTATTTTCCTCATTTCTCACATTTGGATTGACAAGATTTGACTTACACCGTGTCCACAAAACCGCAACAGCTTGGGACTGACTACACTGGATGTTACATCGCTTGTAATGATTGGAAAATCCGTTTATCCTTAGTGTCAGAAACAGCACCAGCGCTTGGAGTACATCTGTACGTCAGAAATATACCGGGGCATCACTTTACTGTCCGCATCCACTGTAGATAGTATAATGGGTTCTATATTGTCTTTTGTCGAGTCGCGCCGCACCACTTGCGTCTGAGGAAGACACGGAACCAGCGCGGCAGTGCCGCGGGTTTTGCCTGGGGATGAACCTGCGTGAGTGGAATAGTTCCGGAGAACATCTGCGCTGTGTGTCGATGCACCTTACGAGAGAATAAGACCAGTAAACAAGGTAAAAAATATATGTACGTTTGTCTGTGTGTTTGTGTCAACATTTTTGCACACCAATTTAACCTAGTAACATTTACCCGTCAACATAGCGGTAACAAGCTTTACTATGGTATCGTTTCAAACGACTTTTGTCAGCTTATTGAATTACCGAATTAAAAATACTTTTAACGAGCAACGCTTATCTTGTATTAACAATAATAAGTAAGTAAATAATGTTAACTAATGTGAAATTTTGTTCAGGTGTTAGTAGTTAATGTTGGGCAGTA
>NW_015537962.1:783664-789439 GCF_001515605.1 Sinocyclocheilus anshuiensis
TAACTAATGTGAAATTTTGTTCAGGTGTTAGTAGTTAATGTTGGCCAGTAGCCTATTGAGAAAATAAAATTGTATGTTAGGTAGGTTAAACCAGTTTTATGGCTAGCTGCCTTTCTAGCTTTAGAATTTGTTTGTTATAGTTTTTAATGGAATTGAAGATTTACTGCATTTTTTTGTATTTGTGTTTTAAAGGCAACTGCAATGAAGCATCAAGAAAGACATGAGCAGGCCAGCCACCCTGTGACTGATAATTCATGGTAAGAGAACAACTACGGTTTTGAGAGATTTGTGTATTCTATATGGGGTTTGCCTTTTAAAAGCGTGTCATTTCTACTTGTTTTTCAGAGAAGACATTTCTGTCACTAACAAAGTGGATGGTGAGCAAAGGTGGTGGCCACGTTTTGGAGCAGCACCTGCGTTTTGCACATGGCTATGTATTCTTTAGCTGCTTATCTTTTTTCCCCATTATGTTTCTGTTGCCTAAAGATTCTTTGTTAGGATAAATCCAGATTATACAACGTAATGCACTGGGAAAATGTCCTAAGACAGGAGAAATGAAGATGCACTGTTCCAGCATTGGAAGACTGTATTTATAAGTGTTATACATGCAATGTTTTAAATAAAGAATTGTATATTTTGTAATTATTGTGTCTGTTTTAATTGAATGCCAGTAGTACCTATGTAGGGTAAAAATAAAATGAATTATATATAAAAAAATATATAAAATCTAATGAAATATACTAAAATGAATTAATTACATTAGTATACTAATGAATTGGATTTTTTACAGTCATTTACTGTAAAAAGTACAGTTTGCTACTGTAAATCTTAATTACAGTAACTTACTGGCAACAGTGTTGCCAGTAAGTTACTGTAAAAACCCTTTGAAATGTCTAACAGTGAGGTATAAAAATCTACAGCAAGACTTTCTGTACTATTTGTCGAACACGGTCTCAATAAAGTGACAGAAGCAAAAAAGCTGAAGTGTGGCTCCATTGCCACCTCGCAGTACTGACATTGTTCACAAAGATATGGCAAACACCTTCTGTCAGAAATGTGTTGCAATACGTTTCCAACGGCATTGGGAGTGACAAAGTGGGAATGAGAGATTCCATTTAAAATTAGTTTGTGCTCAAAAGTGGCTTCTGAAAAGGGGTTCGATTTCTCTAATTAGCACTTTGCATCTGAGTCTTCTGTTGTTTTTTTCTCATCCCTGCTCCCCCTCTATCGCTACAGCCTCTGTCCCTTAACTCACAAGCTAGATTTTCACACAATATAAAAGGCTGTTTTTATTCCGGTTTCCACTCTTCTATCGCTATTATTTTTAATGACAGAGGCACCATTTCTTCTCAGGGATTTGTTGACGTCGTCATGTGGCTTTCTAGTCAAGCAGCCTTTAATAGATGCCTCTCCCTTGCAAAAGCCATAAAGTCTTCACTGAACACAATTAGATCGGTGCTGTAGATCAACCCTCAGGAGCTGGATCAATAAAGATGACGTGAACGTGTGGCGGTGCATGAGGTGGTACGCCAGGGGCTTTATTATGGGATTCATTTAGCTATTAATGAGCCGTTTTAGCCTCTGACAGGTCTCAGATGATTGAGGAGCAGTTTTGTCTATCTGGGAGGTGAGGATGATTTTTTTAGATGGTGACAAGCCACCGTAGGCCGCAGAGAGAGAAGATATTTATAGTATGATGCCAAAGTAAGGTGGAATTAGGGTAGTAAATGATGTCATAGTGATTCAAGATCAAACATTACAAATGTTGCACCTGTTAAACTCTAATCTATGTAAAAATATTCACAATGAATGTCATTTTTCTGTTAAAACACATAGTGACTAAGTAATGAATGGCTCTGGAGCTGCTGGAACGTGACATCATGATGCTTATTGGCTGATGGCCCTACAAAAACAAGCACAGTCCCGATATTACTCAAATATAAGTCCACAAGAGCCTTTAAAATGTACTATAACAAATATGAATGAAAATGTACTATATTGCCAGAGTTACAGCTGCATTAAATGACTGTCAAAAGAAGAAAGATTTTTATTGGTTCCAAATGGTGCAATTCCAGTATCTACCAGCAGGGGTTTACCAAAATTTGACTAAGAATATGTTTACACGACAGCTAGTGTACTAAAAACTGAAAAGTTTTTCCTTTTTATTTTTGAAAGGTTTTGTGAACAAACAACATTGTCCGAACGATCCCCATTCATGTGGATCTGCGAAAATGACAAAAAATGTGTTATTACACCTCGGGCCAGTAGTCGCAATGTCACTTTGTAAAGAAACACTACGTGTCTACACACATACGCAATCCTATAGCCTGAACATGAAATATGCATTGCATGATGTCACAAATTTGCGTTTCTGTAGTTTACATAGAGATGATAACAGTATCATTTTCAAAAAAAACTTTTAAACCGGTTTTCAAAGTTTGCAGTTTTAGACCCCTAAAATGCTGTTGTGTAAACGAACAGGCAAAATGGATAAAACGTTTTCTGTTTTTCCATGTAAGTCATATCATGTTAACACCCCTTAATTGGAAAAGTTCAACATAGGAACACTAAGGTCAACCAATGGTGTGAATTTGGAGGCGGAACTTTCAGATGTCAGTGAAAGTGTTGGAGAAACCTTTTTGAAAACAGCAAGTTCTACATTTCTGTTTAGTGATGCTAATAGTGCAGAAACTACAGTGTGTCTCCTTTATGGCAACTGTATGTAGTTTTGTATTTTTACGACTTTAAAGCCACTGTTCACTGTTGTAATTATAGTAGTTTGCTGTATGTGTACATTTATTGCTGCCATACAACAATCTGTCCTTTTCACTGAATTTTGAATCTGCTCACCACAAACTCCCAGAACAGATGTTTGGAGAGAAGCGTGGGAAAGAAACGGAAGCCATTCGCCTTATTAAAAGTCAATGTACCAAAATGATTTTGAAAGGAACATACAGCTGATTTAAGATATGATAAATGCATTACAAGCTCAAGAGCATGCTCAATGCATTTCAAGGAATCTGAATTCATTATGAAAAGATAATTTATTCTCAAACGTCTGTGCCTGGGTTTTTCCCTCTCATCCCCCAGGTAGCTAGAAGATGTTAAAATTATTTGAAGATCAGCACAAAGAGAAAAAGTGAAGGGAAGAGAAAGATGGACACACTTACAGTAGCTCATGCTGGAGAAGATCAGAATATCCTTTTGAAAGTTAACATGAAATTAAACATTGCCTTTATTTAGATTAATACATATTCCTGGTCTTTTTGTACACAATAGTACACATTATTATTATTATTTTTATTTTGTCAACAGTACACGTTATTCTGAACTGAGCAGCAAAATGGCATATTAGAATGATTTCTGAAGGATCATGTGACACTATAGACTGGAGTAATGATGCTGAAAATTCAACTTTGCAACACAGGAATAAATTAAAATTTTAAATACATTTAAATAGAAAACAGTTATTTTAAATTATAATAATTTGTCACAATATTACTGTTTTTACTGTATTTTTAAATCAAACAAATGCAGCCTTGGTGATCATAAGAGACTTCTTTCAAAAACCATTTAAAAAATCTTACCAACGCAAACATTTTGAATGGTACTGCATATATAATCAAATTATATTTAATGAAAGAGCACATGATTTTAATAAAGTTAATTTTGGCTCATTTTGTTCTGTTTGACTGATGAACTCCTGTTTTGAATTTATTTGAATATAATTCAGTAAATTACTCTTCTTGTCATTCCAGCTAATGATTTGAACGTGAGCCAGCTCTTCAATTCTGATTGTTTCCCACTCGTGTTGTGAATATTGTTTCATGTTAACTTCAACAAGATCCAATTATAATGTGATTCCCTATTGAGTAACGGTAAACTACTCCACACTAAACATCCAACTGGCTACAGATAGAAACCGCACACACCTGTTGTAAATAAAAATGAATGAAACTGCACAATGTATCAGAAAGGAAAACGTCTCAGGTTACATATGTAACCATGGTTCCCTGAGTAGGGAACGAGACACTACGTCCTCTAGGGGTCGCTATGGGGGAACGCCTCGTCGTGACCCGTGTCTGAAGCATACATTGAAAAAACACCAACTCGTTGGCCGGCGACAGCCATGACGTCACTACCGGTGCGACTATAGTATAAATAGGCGCCGGGAGCACACGTCATTCACTTTTTCGTCTGAAGCTTGCGTCCGCAGCATGGCAATAAACCTAGAGGACGCAGTGTCTCGTTCCCTACTCAGGGAACCATGGTTACATAAGTAACCTGAGACGTTCCCTTTGATCGTGCGTGTCATCAGATGTTAAACAACGTCAACACGGATGCACACATCTTTAAATGCTTTGCTAGTGCTCGCCATAATGAGATAAATAGAGATCACTCTTACCACAGAAATGCACGCTTCAAACAAAACAGTCAATGAAGACGAAGAAGAGAATGATGTGTGCTCCCGGCGCCTATTTATACTATAGTCGCACCGGTAGTGACGTCATGGCTGTCGCCGGCCAACGAGTTGGTGTTTTTTCAATGTATGCTTCAGACACGGGTCACGACGAGGCGTTCCCCCATAGCGACCTCTAGAGGACGCAGTTCGAAGTTCCCATGAAAGGGAACTGGAAGAGACTGAATCTGTTCAATTGATTGCATACTGGCAAGGGTAATACATCATTCCTTCATTTTTCTTCAGGAATAATTGCTGCAAATGGCAAGATAACATTGCAGCAGACAGACATTTTCTGTCGGAGTATTTAAGAGCTGCCATTCGATTGAGGAGAACTGCCTGAAAAGATAACGTTATTGTCTATCTAAATTTGGTTATGTCCGCTAGAATCGAGAGGGATGGAGAGAGAAAGAGAGCTCTGCTTTTGTCTAAATTTCCCTCTTCCATTCACTTGAGACTGAATCAATATTGTAGTATTGTAAGGCTCTCACTGTGTGTACAGGCACCAGACCCATACATGTTTTATATCTAGGTTTTTTGTATTTTTAAACAAACACAGTGTTTAGCTCAGTTCTGTTGGTTATTTTGGTCTGAACCAAAGAAATTAAGAGCTTATAAAATGTATAAAGGAATCAAAACATTGCACACACCGAGATATGTTATAAGGAGACAGTTTCGACACTTGTACCGAACAGTAATAGCTCCTATGATGAGAAGAACCAGGTATGCTTAAAGCTGCAGTCCGTAACTTTTCTTAGTAAAAAAATGTTCCGAAATCAATGTTTGAGCAAGTGCATAACCAGCCAGTGTTCAAAACTATCGCCTTACTTTAGCCCGATTCACAACGGTTAGCTTATAATAATGTTTTCTAATTTGAGTGGTACGGGTAGGTTTTCACGTAGGAAATTCGAGCATGGCACTGCGTCATTACATCACGTCTGTAAACATAAAGAAGTTGTACCGGCTACTAGGCTATCGCATGTGAGGATCCTGCAGGTGGCCGATCGTTTATAGCCTTTTCTCACAGCAGCCGAAATAATTAAATGTATAATTTTGATGGCGGATTGTAATCCATAAAGGATTATGTGTTTATGAAACACATGTGAATTAAATTAAATTATATTCCAGTTATAAATGTGCTTCTGATTACAGACAGCCTAGGATTACAAAGATTTGTATTTGAAAGAAAACCAGTTCGAAGGGAGCATAATTTGCTTTTTGGGTTAAAAGAATTTATTAATATGAAATTCGAATGGTATGACAATTAGAGATTAGACTGTACAGAAATTGAAATCTACACGCTAATACACACTATA
>NW_015537962.1:789945-792480 GCF_001515605.1 Sinocyclocheilus anshuiensis
GTTCAGTTGCTTTGACACAATCTGTATTGTTAAAAGCGCTATATAAATAAAGGTGACTTGACTTGACTTGGCTGGAGCCGTGCCGGTGCACAACCCACACAAGGAAGATAATTCTGCAAACAGCTGCAATTGCAGGTTTTCAAACAGAGATGGTGACAAAGAGGCAAAACTTACGGACTGCAGCTTTAAGCATTCTATCATTTTAAGGGTCACATCTTATGACATCATGTCCTGTTTTTGGTTTGTTTAGATTATTATTATTTATTTATTAAAGGTATTTATTATTATTATTATTATTAAAAATAAATAAAAAAAACACTAGCTTCTCTAATATTTTTGTATTCTATGTTTTCTTTTTATTATGTAATAAAAAATAAAAAATAAACTTGCTACGTGTACTGCGTTAAGCTAACTGAGACTTGTTATAGCACTTTCATATCACTGCTCTCTTGTTGATTTTGATTGCTTCCATTGTCCTCATTTGTAAGTCGCTTTGGATAAACGCGTCTGCTAAATGACTAAATGTAAATGTAATGTAAATATAAGTCAAAAAACACCACAGTTCGTTTGGAAGCTTCTCAGGGTGTCCCAATCCACTTGTTTGGTGGGCACTAAGGGTCAGATGGCAGCGATTACACGTATTCGAATTAACCAAAACACTCGCACCAGAGTTTGTTTTAATCAAACCAAACCTGCCAACTGTAAACACACCTTAAAAGGGTGGAATCAAAAGTTCAGTAAAAATTTGCCCAATTTTACTTTTTGCCCATGCACCATAATTTTATGTCATTATTCATAAAACTCAGTTCCATTTGCATGATGCGATCAATACTGCGTTATTTTGAACCATGGAAAGCAGGTTCCCTTTCAGTCGACACTAGGGGTCACACTTGGGAGCCCAGACACTTCTGACATCGAGAAAAGGCCAATGAAATTGGCAAGCAAAATTTGCATAGCTGGCCACGCCCCAGACATCTGGGTATAAATAGGCCAGCGTGACATTTGCTCACGCTTTCTGTTCTTCGGAGCCAATGCATCGTCTCTTTTGGAGATGCAGCACTTCATTCACCTCGCAATCTCCTCGTTGTTGGATGGCACAAGCAGCGGCTTCTCCCTTGCTCATACACAGATATGATTCATTTAGATGTATTTGGTCTGAGTCAAACAGCACCAGAGTTCATTTGGAAGCAGACCCAAATCCACCATCAAGGTTGAGATGGCAGTGTTCACACTTATTTAAATGTATTTTTTTACTCATTTAAACAAACCACACTAGCAGAGCAATAGCTTGATGTAATCAAACCGAACCTGCCAAGTGTAAACATAGCCTAAGAGTGGGAAGTTTCTAAAAAGTTGCAAAACTTTTAATGCAAAAACCTGCATCTTACAGCTCTTGCAATTCAGTGTAAAAAAACATTAAATGCACTGGAATGGTGATGCATTTTGAGCAATCAGTAATGTGCAATTCCTGACTGAGGAAAGCAGGTACTCAACCTAGCACATCAACCCGACACATGGGGAACTGTGCTCTTCAAAACTGTTCAGCTCAGATTTTGTGGTCATGTTTTTGCATAAATTCTTTAGCGAATCGGGTGCTAAAACAACACAAACAGCAGGTGCATTTCATTCTTACCAAATTCCCCTATCAGACATCTCAAGAACTGTGGAGTCAACTGCCATCTTTCATCGCAAAATATGAACTTGAAAAGCAGTAGTAATCATACATGAATATTTAAAGGGGTGGTTCACTGTTTTTTTTCTAGGCTTGATTGTGTTTATGGGGTGCAGTCTAACATGTGTTAATGCTTAGTTTAAAAAAAAAAAAAAAAACGCATTATTTTTCACATAATTTACCTTTATTCCACACCGCTCTGTCCCTTCTCTGAGAAATGCGCTGATCATTTCCTGCTTTTATGAAGCCCTGCCCTCAGAAATAGGCGATAAGCTCTGATTGGTTAGGTAGCCCAGTGTGTTGCGATTGGCTAAACCGCCTCTAGTGCGCGTCTAAGCGTCCCGCCCCTCAAATGCTACTGCTTCTGTTAGCTTTTAATATACAGTTTCATCCTGATTAAAGCTTTAATACAGTACGGCAACTGCACGCGCGTCGATGTTTTACGCTTCTTATAGCTATGTGAAAATAAGTGTATAACTGGAACAGTTCATTGTTGGAGCTGAGCTGAATGAGAGAGAGAGAGAGAGAGAGAGAGAGAGAGAGAGAGAGAGAGCGAGAGAGAGAAAGATGCAGAGCGTGTGCAGAGCAGGGGGACATGAGGAACAGTATTGAGAACCGCTGCTTTAGAACATTGATTTTGAAACTTGTGAATCCATTAGAATCGTTAGAAGACAGAATCGCGATTCATATACGAATAGATGTTTACGTGCACCTCTAGTTTTCTCTTCCTCTTCTCTAAAGCAGCGCAGCATGGCCTCGCCCCTTTGCTGCCTTTTCCAGAGGGCGGGGTTTATCTGGGTTTGTGATGTCACGAACCCGGGAAGTAACTCGTTGTAGTCCCTACCAGCCGTTTTTGTAGGCAT
>NW_015537962.1:793342-802788 GCF_001515605.1 Sinocyclocheilus anshuiensis
GAACATTGATTTTGAAACTTGTGAATCCATTAGAATCGTTAGAAGACAGAATCGCAATTCATATATGAATAGATTTTTACCTGCACCTCTAGTTTTCTCTTCCTCTTCTCTAAAGCAGCGCAGAATGGCCTCGCCCTCTTTGTTGCCTTTTCCCGAGGGCGGGGTTTATCTGGGTTTGTTACGTCACGAACCCGGGAAGTAACTTGTTGTAGTCCATATACCAGCCGTTTTTGGAGGCATTAAACTGCCAGAATTTTAAAAGACGATATCTCCGTTTGCATTGAACTTTCAGCTTCGTAACTTTGCAGATATTGTTTATGCTCAAACAGCAACATTACACACTAACTAATGTTAAAAAAAGTGAAATCGCAATCAACCACCCCTTTAATACAGCTTTTTAAATGCTTGCATGATAGGTCATGCATGTATTGTTGCGTTTGCAGGATTCCGGGCTTGTATATTATTTATGAGGAAATGTGTGAAAGGACTAAGCAACTGTGAACTTCCCTTGAAAAGATGGTTCCTGCTGGATGTATGGCTGGTTACACTCAGTGGTTCAGGCAAAAGCCATTTAGAAGGAAGATGGATGACTTAAGGGAAAAATAAAACGTACCTTTGAGCATAAATACCATTTCACTCTAAATAATTCAAATGCCTTGCTGTTAATGTTGTCCCACTTCTTCAGATTGAAAGTCAAAATAACACGGAAAAACAACAACAAACCTGAGTGAAGACCTGCAGACTGTGAAGCAGAAAAGAAAAGTGAGATGTGACCTAGAATCTTATATCCAATATTCATTTGAAATTACAGGGCAATTCTTCCTTTGGTTACTCTTAGAAGAAATAGTAACCAGGTTTAGGGCTATGAAACTCTCCATTAATAAAAAGGAAAGAGGTAAAACTTTGTCTTTTGGGAAGAATAAAACTCTTTTCCTACACAGAAAGCAATTTAAAGCATCATGGACATGTTCCAAATTGTTATGCAACATTATACATAGCAAAATTCAAAAGCAACCTTGCATATTTCATAGATACACTCCAAAAAAATGTTTTTCTTACTCAACTTGTCTTGTTTTATGGTACAAATATCTAGACATTCTTAAATTAAGAAGCAAAATGACAGATATATTAAGTCTTCCGAAAAATTTATTAAAATTAAGTGAATTTATGCTTAAAACACGAACAAAAACTCTGCCAATGGGGTAAGAATTAAAGTTTATTTTTCTTACACCAATTGAAGATTTTTTTTTTCTTGTTTAAAGCATAAATTTCACTGTTTTTATAAAATAAGACCTAGTATCTGAAGTAATTTTGCTTCTCAAGTAAATGCATCTTGTTTTGAGAATGTTTAGACATTTGAACTGGAAAACAAGTCAAAAATACTAAGAAGGTTTTTTTTTTTTTTTTTTTTTTTTTTAGGGTTCCCCAATTGATCACCTGGACGGCAGCCATAGTGCGCCAGAACGCCCATCACACACCAGCTTATTGGTGGAGAGGAGACAGAGTGATGAAGCCAATCAGTAGATATGGGGATTGTTAGGAGGCCATGATGGTCAGAGGCCAATGGGCAAATTTGGCCAGGATGCCGAGGTCACACCTCTACTCTTTTCGATTGGGATTTTTAATGACCACAGAGAGTCAGGACCTCGGTTTAACGTCTCATCCGAAGGACGGAAAAAGGATGCAATATTCAAAATGGTGAAAGGAAGTGAGAGAAATGTCTATAAATGAAATATGTTTAAAAATAAAGTAATGTTTATTTGGTACTATACAACAAATATTGGCTAGTTTTGGATTTAATACTGACCTAAACAATCATTTTCCAGTAATTCCTGTCTGTGTATGTTTACAGAGACTGCTGTGTCATTTGAACGAGTTAGCACTTTGCTGCATGCGGTCTAATCATGCAGATCATCAATTTCAGATTTACTCCCTCTGTAACATCACATAAAAAAGAACTGCGGTTGGTGGCATCCAAACGACACCTTTGTCTATTCAGGCAAAAATAAGTAGTAAAATGAACTAGACATTATGTTAGTCAAAGGCCTGCGAGAATGTAGGAGAGATTCATCCTTTCCCATTGCAATGCTGCACAGTCTCATCTTGCCCTTCTTCAGGACATTAAAAGTCAGTGAGATCGTGTGCTGTGGCCTTTGGAGCAGCTTTGATGGATGTTATGAGCTAATGCCAGAGTGACAAAAAAGCTGATGGACTGCATTCAGAGATCCAGTGCCTTCAGGTACTGACCTTTACACCTGATGTTCACAATGTAATATATAAACACATGTGAGTGTTTCAGACTCTAGACAAATGTACAGATACAGCTCAGCACGAAAGGAGGCATCGGTTCACATGAATGAAACACATTAGACCAAAACCAGCAAAGAGCAGAATAAATGTACATGTATGTCTTAGCTGGATAAGATAGTTTTAGTACTGGTCAAGGTGTACAATCATGCTTTTAAATAAATAAATTAAATGGACAATAAAACAAGGCACAAAAAAAAAAAAAAAATCGATGAATATCACTGTATTAAATCACAAAATGACCAACCAAGTGGCATTAATGAATGACAGCACAAGCACACTTTAAAGTGTAACATTTCACAAGATGTGTATACATTTTTAATTGAATAAAAAAGTATTTATGTTTGACAAAAGTTTGTGCAATATGTTTATGGTTAGTACAGTGAACTGTCAGCTGACTAACATCAACAAAAAATGAAACCAATTGAAAGCACAGTTAACTAAAACTATTTTTTATTTTTTTTTATTCATTGAAACAAAGTTGAAATAAAATGTTAATCAAATGATATGTTGCCTTGTTGAAGCACTAAAAGTAGTAACTGGAAATAAATATAAACTAAAACAGATCTAAAACTAAAAATGAAATAAAAAATAAACATACACTCTAAAAAATGCTGGGTTGTTTCATCCCAACTTTGGGTCAAATATGGACTAACCCAACCGTTGGGTTAAAAATTTAATGTAAAAATTTAACCCAACGGTTGGGTTAGTCCATATTTGACCCAAAGTTGGGTTGAAACAACCCAGCATTTTTTAGAGTGTAATAGTAATACTTAAAAAAAAATACAGAGAACATAACATTACAAATTCTATGTAATAATTTAAAATGTAAAACGTAAAATAAATAAAAAAAAACTAAAATAATAAAACCACCAAGCTAATTCAAAATATTATTAAAAATTATAATAGTATAAGTAACACTAAAACAACACTTAAATAAAAGTTATTGCAAGAAGTTGAGAAAAGCTTGTACATCATTTGTTTCAGAGGATCCTTGGATCCATATTTTGTTAATAGTAAATGCATTTTTAAAAGACTTTTGGAGCTATTGTATACTGGTGATTTGCTGCGATCTTTTTTTTTTTTTTCAGCACATAGGTCAATCAATCAATCAATCAATCCTTCCATAATTATTTGAGGCAAGAACAAATTATTGCCACATATAAATTTTCGAAATCAAATAAACCACAAAATTCAAAGTAATGGGGATGTTAATATAATATTCTTCCAAATATATTTAAGTATTTGCCACATTTACTAAATTCACAGTATAGGGATATTATTAATGTCATATTTTCACAAGTATTTTATATTTAATTTCTAAGCGCACCGCCTCATTCACTATTCAGAGTTTGCTCGTTTCTTTTTAAATGTTCATCCTTGAAGTCACCAAAGACTGTCTGAAAGATCACTGTTTTCTAGATCATGTTCTAATTCTCGGGCAGTGTTTGACTAATCAGAGCTGTAGCAGACCCGGAGCACTCAGCCTCTCTCCAGCCTGACCACTGCTCTAAAGCCAGCAGTAATTGGACCTCCAGGGAGGAGAGAAGCTGCTCATGTGACTGCCATCAGATTCTCTGGGGTCCCGCTACAGCACCACGGGCAGTACGAGAAAGAGTCTTCGAATGCAAACAGCCAGCAAGCCAAATACAGCTTAGAAACACCGTGCAAATATTGTTTTCTTTCCCATTCACGCTTCTAAGAGATGTGCCGTGCATGTGATCAGCAAAACAGCAACGCAAGCTTCCTGAGAAGGATTTGTCTTTTTCCTTTGAGGGATTGTATTTGAAAACCACCATATTTAAAGGAATAGTTCACCCCAAAATGAAAATTTACTCACCCTCAGACCATTCCAGATGTAAATTAGTTTGTTTCTTCATCAGAAAAGATTTGAAGAAATTTAGTCTACCAAAAAAACAAAATTGTCTGCACACTGAAAGACGAACAATTAGACCAAGGCAAGTGTCTATCACAAAAATTACTTTAATTTAAAATCTACAAGGTGGAAAAAAGTGCAAAAACATCTTAAAAACAGACCAAAGAGCAGACGTTTTAGCTCATGCTTTCTTCAGTGTTCATGGAACAAACAGCAACACCACTCTACTATAGACACAATTACAAATTGTTACCAGCTGAGCTCAATCAATAGGTGGTAGGTGATTACAAAAACAAAAATAATAATAACAAACAACATGCAAGATCCATCTCTTCATTTAATCCAGTAGGGGTTTGATGATGATTTAAGCGCAAAAATCAAAAAAGCCTTTATTTGCAACAGTTTTTTGTCCCGGTTACCCCCTGGATTATTGTGATGTTTTTATCAGCTGTTTGGACTCTCATTCTGACGGCACCCATTCACTGCAGTGGATCAATTGGTGAACAAGTAAAGTAATGCTACATTTCTCTAAATCTGTTCTGTTGAAGAAACAAACACATCTTGGAGTAATTTTCCAGCAAATGTTTATTTTTGGGTGAATTCTTCCTTTAAAGCTGTTTAGTGAAGCAAAATCTGTGCCTGAAAAAGTTTTAGTACTTCTGAGACAGACAGACAGAGAGACAGACAATCATAAAGGACCGCCTTCGCTATAAAGAGATTTCCTAAAGTAATTACACTCTGTAACAAAGGCCTGGGAAATTGAACCATTAATTACAACGCTGAGAGGCACAAATAAAATCGGTTATAGCCAGTTTTAGGGATGGCAAATGCTCGATTGTATCTGTTTTCTGTAATGAGAGATTTGGCTGGGAGCAGATGAGTATTCCATTCCAGCCATCACACTGTAATTTCAATAAATTATCTCTGTAGATGCAAAAAATAATAACTAGACACAGGATGGTATTGAAACCTCAGTTCCTGTGTGTTTCTAGAACCTCCAATTATTTGCTTCAGTCCGGAAAAAAAAAATAAGCCTATGTAATTCAAGCCACAAGTAATGGGTTTTTAGGAACAGAAAGCTTTTCCATTTATCTTTCTTCTTAAACTGGACTAAACAAATTCAACTAAACAAGTACAACATAATCATGGCAGAACTATTAACCAGTCTACAAGCATCTTACTCATCAGCATCCAGTTAATGTAGATCACCACATTAACTATGGACATGTCAAGGCAAATGTATTTATAATGCTTTTCACAATGCACATTATTTCAAAGCAGCTTTACAGAAAATCTTAATATCTTCATGCCTTACAGTTTATGCCATTTAGCAGATTAGGTCTTGTTGATAATATAATTACATTTTGCAACGATACAAGCAATCAAGCAGCTGCGATTTGCTATATAGTATACTTAGTGACATTCACAGATTTTTAAGTGTTGCTAAAGTGTCCAAGTACTTTCTGAAGCTGCTGTTTGTGCATTATTTCTGTAGTCTGAGTAAACTGCTCGCTGTAACGTCTCAATTTCCCTTGGGGGATCTGTGAAGTGTTCATCTTATCTTGTTCTCAAAGACCTTTTCACAACACATTAAAAGTATTTACTGCTATTGGTTCATACCTCAACAACACAATACAAACCTAGATATGGTGGAGGAAAAAAAGTGTGAATTGCACTATTAGTGACTATAATTGTAATGCAGTGGTTTAAGATCGTTTCTACTCAATGGGTATGTAGAACAAAGGGCCCAAGTTTTGGCTGGTTAGCATGGCACAGTTAGTAGAAGTCACTACTAGGTCAGGCTATAACTACAGTACAGTATCTGGACCCAAAAGAAGCCACACAGTCACAGCCACAAATAAATAATGACATAAATAAATAAGTCAATAAACCAATTAATCAATGAATGAGCAACCTTTTTGCAACCAATGGTGTAATTACAACATCAACAACACATAATTGAGAGTGCATGAGCAAAACTGGCACACTTTCAGGGATGCTGCACCAGCCAAGCAACTCCAAATTGAGGCGAATGGAAAAGCGAACAGATCACTTTCTCCAAGTATTACAGGCTTCTTGTATGCAACCCGCTAATCAGAGGCGGACAGTAATTAAGTACATTTACTTGAGTATTGTACTTAAGTACACTTTTTAAGTATCTGTACTTTACTTGAGTATTATTTTTCTGGGAACTTACGACTTTAACTTCACTACATTTGAAAGACAAATATTGTACTTTTCACTCCACTACATTTCTATCAAGGTCCTCGAAGTAGAAAGTCGTTACTATGTAGCAGCTTTGAAAGTCAGTGGGTGATTTTTTTATACTCTAAAACGTGACTTTCTTTTTTTCAGACAGTTTATCAGTAATCACTCTTGTAGGGCTACATGAAAAGATTTCCCAGCATTTTTTGAACACTGACCAGTTGCAAATGTGATATTTATTTACAACAATTCAATAATAAGAAGTTAATATTGTGGTATATATTAGACACAATATTGTCTGATTTTGCTAAATTGTGTAGGTGAAAATAATACCTATAAAGCCACAGAATAACTGTTGTGCGTCTCCTAATAAAACACAATAGGTGTTGGACTTGAAGCAGCACTGCACAGACTGTTCTGTGTATGACATCAAAGTACAGCGAGAGCGATTAGACAGCATTTAAAATGTTTGTTTTGATGTCAAACTTTCACTCAAGTAATGGAGTTGAGTACTTTGTCCGCCTCTGCCGCTAATGGGCTAAATTATGTGAGTTGGGCTAATTAGTGGACACAGGTGTTACAGGTTACCGATATGCCTATATAAAGCCTCAGTTTGTGGCACTCAAGAGAGTGAAGAAGACATGCTTGATTGTGTGGAATAAGAATATTGAGAAAAGAAGAAAGAAGGAAGGTAGGAGGGAGGAAAAGTGCTTCTCTTTGTTCTTTTTTTCCTACCTCTACTGTATCTCTTCTGAGAATCGAGTGGGCCAGTGCTTGAAGGAGAGATAATAGATCTCTCTATTAGTGATCTAGATGATCTTGGTTCTCTTCAAGTACTGTGTAGGTCTTCCAGTAGGGTGAAAAAAAATCATCAAAGGCTAAGGCCATGGGTACTTTAAGGTGTATATATATATATACAGTGTGCATGATGTACACTTTATTTGACACATGTTCGCATTCACAGTCGAATGCACTGCCTTTCAAAATATACTCCATTTGATAGCGTGCGTGCACACAGGCGCTCAACATGTGCGCACTAGAAAGATTCATCCTTGCCCCATTTCTGTGCTTTTTCTTTTTTCAAAAGTTATGAGCGATTAAAATATCTTTGTACTCATTTAAACTAGAGTTTTAGTAATATTAATCCACTCACACAATCGCTCATCAACATGGGCATCTGTTGTTTTTGCTGTCTCCTATAGTTTGTTGTTGTTCGTTCCTTCTCCTCTTGTTTCTTTCCCAATTGTGAAACAATGGCCCGAGTCATTGACTACCTTTGGTTAGAATCACAACACTTCCAGCAACTCTCATTCACACCACGTACTATAGAGTGGACACTGTACGTGGAGTAGCACTCATTAAAAAGTGAAATCAGAGTTAATAAGGTCAAGGGGCAATAGTAATGTACAAAAATGTGATCAAATTAACACAATGCATACTGTCGAAAATTACTTGAACCATGACCCAGATGGCTATATATATCTCTGAGCTCCAAAATGACATTTAAACCAACTTAAATTAAATGTCATTTTTAGAACTTGCTGCTTACAATCTGTTTGAAAAAAAAAAAATAAATAAAATTCTGTAAAGTGATAAAACAAATGGAATTAATACTGGCGATGATGCCTACGTAAAGAAAGTATCAATGTTTTAAAGGATATTTTCTAAAATGTTCACTTCCTCCTTGAACACAGTTTTAAAGAACTCTAGTTAGAGGCAAGTGAACTGTAATGTTTTTCTTTCACTGGTGTCTGGTCCATTGATGAGGACTCTCTTAATAGATCTTTCTGGTTTTATTCGATCTGACCTTGCTCTGTCCTAAGAAAGAAATTGGGATTGTTTGATGGGAGACATGTTGGGGATCAAGAATCCAATGTCAACACCACAGTGAATCGATCTAATGCCATCTTACATAAAAAGAAAAAAAAAAAAACATCATACAGTTATGGCCAAAAGTTTTGGCAGTGACATACATTTTGTGTTTTGCTAAGTTTGCTGCTGAAGCGGTTGTGGTGTTCATTCACATTGTTTCTAGATAATTGTGTAGAGTGATCAGATGCATTTTAAATAATTGCTAAAAGCTTAATTGGCCAAAAAATGTACTTTTCACAAAAAAAAAAAGCTAATTTCACTGTTTTTTGATCCTGACACAAAATGACCAGCTAACGTCTCTAGGTTACGTATGTAACCATGGTTCCCCGAGGGAACGAGATGCTGCTTCTGAAGCCCGTGTGAAATCAGTCCAATGGAGCAGCGAGACGTCACGAGCTGGGTGACGTGAGTGCGAGGAAGTATAAAAGCGCATCCGGCAGAGCACAAGTTAGCTTCGATGAAGTAGCGCCTGGAGGGATGCAGGGAGTATAGCAAAGAGACGCAGCGTCTCGTTCCCTCGGGGAACCATGGTTACATACGTAACCTAGAGACGTTCCCCTTCAGGAACTCGAGCTGCGTCGAGATCGCTTTGGGAACGAGAATACCCACTGCGCCATACTACCAAATCCCTGCCTGTGTGTGTATCTTGCGAGCACATCACGAAGAGAGAACTTGGGAACCTGGGGTAGATGCCAGGTCTAGGTTGTAAAAGCGGACAAAAGTGTGCGGAGAGGACCAGCCCGCCGCAGGACAAATGTCCTGCAAGGCCACACCCAAGTTGAAAGCATTGGAGGCCGCCATACTCCTGGTCGAGTGCACTCTGACCCCCATAGGTGACGGGAGGCCAGAGGACTCGTAGGCTAGTGAGATGGCCTCGACCACCCACCTACTCATAGTCTGCTTGGTCGCCGGAGATCCGGATTTGGCACCGTATACTGAGGTGTTATCCTTTCCTCCCCAGGTGGGGCTGCCCTCAGGGACCTGACAATGGTAGGACCATTTAGCCGAGGTCCTCTTAGACAAAATAACGGTCCGCAGATCCGTTTTCGGTCTAGAAGAAACCGCGGCGCGGGCTTCCGAACACTGAGAGAGAGAGCCGCGGATCTAGCTCTCGGATCCCTCCGCTAAATCCACCCGCGATCCCCACGACAACAGTCTACGCCGTGCCTCGGAAACAGCGGGACCG
>NW_015537962.1:802992-803640 GCF_001515605.1 Sinocyclocheilus anshuiensis
GCTTCAGAACGCGGTCACGCAGGGGCGTTCCCAAAGCGATCTCGACGCAGCTCGAGTTCCTGAAGGGGAACATTGATTTACTAATAATATCAGCAGCACATGTGAAAGTGTGAATGAGTACTAGTCAGGTGATAATTAGATTGTCTAATTAACATCATACTAATTAGATTGTAAGAGCAGATTGATTGCTTTAAAAGGAGGGAAGAAGTGCTTCCAATCATTGTGTTTGTTAGCAATGGTTACCTCCAAAGAAACACATGCAGCCATCATCGCTTTGCATCAAAATGGCCTCACATGCAAGCAAATTGCGACAAAGAATATTGCACCTGAAAGAAGCATTTACCGGATCATCAAGAACTTCAAGGAGAGAGGTTCGACTGCAGTGAAGAAGTCTTCAGGACGTCCCAGAGTATCCAGCAAGCACCAGGACCGTCTCCTCCTGAGGAGTCAGCTACGGAACCGTGTCACCACCAGTGCAGAGCTTGCTCAGGAATGGCAGCAGGTTGGTGTGAGAGTGTCTGCACGCACAGTGAGGCCAAGACTTTTGGACAACGGCCTGGTGTCAAGAAGGGCAGCAAAGAAGCCAATTCTCTCCAAGAAAAACGTCAAGGACAGACTGAAATTCTGCAGGAAGTACAAGGATTGGAC
>NW_015537962.1:803714-807305 GCF_001515605.1 Sinocyclocheilus anshuiensis
AGAAGACTGGAGCAAAGTTATTTTCTCTGATGAAGCTCCCTTCCGACTGTTTGGGGCATCTGGAAAATCGATTGTTCGGAGAAGAAAAGGTGAACGCTACCGTGAGTCCTGTGACGTGCCAACAGTGAAGCATCCTGAGACCATCCACGTGTGGGGTTGCTTTTCAACCAAGGGAGTGGGCACTCTCATAATTCTGCCCAAAAACACTGCCATGAATAAAGAATGGTATCAAAATGTCCGGCAAGAGTGACTTCTTCCAACAATCCATGAGAAATTTGGTGATGATACGTGTATTTTCCAGCATGATGGAGCACCATGTCACAAAGCAAGAGTGATAAAGAAGTGGCTCGAAGATCATTACATTGAAATTTTGGATCCGTGGCCAGGCAACTCCCCGGATCTCAATCCCATAGAGAACCTGTGGTTAGTCCTCAAAAGGTGAGTGAACAAGCAGAAGCCCACAAATTGTAATCAACTCCGAGAACTAATAAGGCGAGAATGGATCACCATCAGTCAGGATTTGGCCCAGAAGCTAATATCGCCCAAAAACACTGCCATGAATAAAAAATGGTATCAAAACGTCCTGCAAGAGTGACTTCTTCCAACAATCCATGAGCAATCTGGTGATGATCCATGCATTTTCCAGCATGTTGGAGCACCATGTCACAAAGCAAGAGTGATAAAGAAGTGGCTCGAAGATCATTACATTGAAATTTTGGACCCGTGGCCAGGCAGCTCCCCGGATCTCAATCCCATAGAGAACCTGTGGTCAGTCCTCAAAAGGCGAGTGGACAAGCAGAAGCCCACAAATTGTGATCAACTCCGAGAACTAATAAGGCAAGAATGGATCGCCATCAGTCAGGATTTGGCCCAGAAGCTAATATCCAGCATGCCAGAGCGAATTGCAGAGGTTATGAAGAACAAGGGTCAACACTGTAAATATTGACTCATTATATTTTTTTGCCAATAAAAGCCTTTAAAACGTATGATATGCTTATCATTGTTTTTCAGTATACCATAGAAACCTGTGGAAAAATAAATCTACAAATACTGAAGCAGCAAACTTTGCAAAACACAACATTTATGTTACTGCCAAAACTTTTGGCCATGACCGTACATCACGACTTTGGCAGCTTACCAAAGAAGCTTTTGTTTTTGCTTTAGTTTAAATCAAGATGTTGAAACTTTTTATAATAATACTGTCTGATTACCTCAGGGCTCAGGTTTTCTTTCTTGGCTTTCCTGTAATAGAAGGGCACATATCTTTATGTGTGTCAACCTAGGGAGAAAGTATGATTATTAAACTGGGTTTTCAACTGGTTTTGCTTCAGGACTCAGATTTTACATTGGACATCAAAGTGATAAAATGTAACCGGCATTTATTGCAGTTTGGGCCATATATTCCTTTATAATAGATCGTTTTGTTCATGCTCTCTTCCTCAAAGTCGGCACCTGCTTATTTTGGCTTCCTATCCATCAACGGACAGAGAAATGTGTTCTCAAGAAATAGAGTTTGATTTGATATACAAGATTTGACTTGAGTCTGGTGTTTTCTCTTCTTTTGACTAATACATGGGAAGCACATTGAGAAAAATGATAAAGGCATCCAGCTTTCTCCTACGGGACTCTCTATTTGGGCCAATGCTATTCTTACAACTCTATTAGTGAGGATCACTAATTTCTGTTAATTCAGTTTTTCCTCACTGCTGATAAGCTATTGAGTCTTTTTCTTTTTCATTGACTAGCAGCTATTTAATGTTTGCAAGTGATATATAAATCGGTACATAAAAAGAACATAAGATGAAAATGATCAAACGCCAATATTTCTTGTCTAACTGCTCCCTTTAGGATACAGCAAGGGAGTCCGAGAGAATCTCAACCACAAAAAAAGAGCTGAATTGAAAGGGGGAATGTATGAGAGGATCTAGGAGGAGGAAGAGGACATAGAAAGAAAGCTCTTCGAAAAGAGTACAAGAAGAGAGGAAGCTCTGAGGAAGAAGAGACGGATAATCACCCCCCTGTGTGGGCGGCCGAGGCTTCCTCTAATGAGAATGTGGTGGGTGTTCAGCTGGAGTCGTGACTCGTCTGTTCTCTAGTATTTTCTCTGAGAGTTTCCTAGAGCACTACAGAAAGCGCAGTATAACACTAATCAGCCAATCGTAACAGCTCTGCTGATTCAGATGTCACAGATCCTTAATTAGGACTGCTAATTGGCCTCACTCCATCAGATACGAAGACCTCCTCATACACTGACCTTTTTTGTTATATCTGTGCCTGACTGGTCTGCTAAAAAGCTTTAAGGTTCTGTAATATAATACAATATAATAATATATATTAAAATATTTATTAATGTCAGTAGAACATTAATTATATAAAAACGAATATAAAAATGAATAAAAAAAGTCTATACATTTTATATGATAAAATGTGTTAAAGCATTTATATTTAGAATGTAAATATTTATATTACGATATATTTTATGGAGCTATAGATTTGTACACAGCAGACTGACAAAAGCACATTGTGTGTGTGTGTGCACACATTCCGCACGCACACACACACACACACACACACACATACAGTGGGTACAGAAAAGAATCACCCCCCTTTAAAATAATCTTTTTTTTTTTTTGCTTTGCAGTCTGAAATTAAGACAGACACAGTTTTTGTTTTACCCAGCTGTATTTACTCTAAATTTATTTCGAATTTATATTGATTTATTTCGAAGTAAAAGATAACACTAACGTGAAAAAAACAAAAAAAACAATCACTGAGTTGGAAAAAGGATCACCCCTTCTGTCAGTATTTTTGGTGAGCCACCTTTTGCTTTAATTACTGCCTTTAGTCTGTTGGAAAATGTCTCTACTAACTTTGCAATATTTGCCCACTCTTCTTTGCAGAACTGCTCAAGTTCAGTTAAATTTGACGGTGAGTGTTTGTGGACTGCAGTCTTCAAGTCATTCCACAGATTTTCAATGGGGTTTAAGTCTGGGCTCTGACTAGGCCATTGTCAGTATTTTTGGTGAGCCACCTTTTGCTTTAATTACTGCCTTTAGTCTGTTGGAAAATGTCTCTACTAACTTTGCAATATTTGCCCACTCTTCTTTGCAGAACTGCTCAAGTTCAGTTCAATTTGATGGTGAGTGTTTGTGGACTGCAGTCTTCAGGTTATTCCACAGATTTTCAATGGGGTTTAAGTCTGAGCTCTGACTAGGCCATGCAAGGACATTCACCTTTTTCTCCTTCAACCACTGTGTGCTCAGTTTTGCTCTATGCTTTGGGTCGTTGTCATGTTGGAAGGTAAACCTTATCCCACTGACAACTTTCTGGCAGAGGGCAGCAGATTTTCCTCAAGAGTTTGACTGTATTTTGCCCCATCCATTTTTCCTTCTATCCTGACAAGTGCTCCAGTCCTTGCTGCAGAGAAACACCCTCATAACAGAATATCACCACCTCCATGCTTTACTGGAGGAATGCTGTTATTTGGATGGAGAGCTGTATTAGATTTCTGCCAGACATCAAGCGTAGCGTTAGTTCTGGCAGGTCACGTTAGTCAAGCTCGCATCAGCTGACCTTCAGCTGATCCCCATC
>NW_015537962.1:807751-809445 GCF_001515605.1 Sinocyclocheilus anshuiensis
GCAAAGCTCAGTCGTGACTGCATGTGGCCTTTCTTGAGGAGTGGATGTTTTCTTGCAACCCTCCCATACAAGCCGCATTTGTGGAGAATTGTTGTGATATTGTTTTCACATGCACACAATGACCACTCTTTGTCATAAATTCCTGCAGCTGATTCAGAGTTGCTGTAGGCCTCTTGGTAGCCTCTCTGACCAGTTTCCTCCCGGCTCTTTCATCCGGTTTGGAGCGACATCCCGATCCAGGGAGGGTCTGTGTTGTACAAAATACCTTCCACTTCTTAATAATAGACTTCACTGGGCTTCTAGGCATCGATAAAGCCTTTTTTTGTATCCATCTCCTGACTTGTGTCTGTCCACAACTTTATCCTGGAGATCTTTTGACAGTGCCTTGCCACCCATTGTTGATCGTTTGCATCATTTGCACTACCAAGGAATGAAATGCTCCAGGAAAGCTCTTTTCGTGCTGTGTCATGCTGTGTCACAGCCATCTGCTGGAGTGCCCATGACAGCCACCAGAGGGCACTCCTCCTGGGTCACTATTATTGCTTGTGGACTTCATTTCCCATCACCACATTCGGGTTCTTCCTTCAGCTTTTAAGATAGAGCGGAAGGCTCGGTTCCAGATGTTGGCGGCTCTTCATCAACAGGGAATGGAAGTAGGAGGTCTTGCACAGATTTTTAGAACTTTGGCAGTAGGACTGGAACTCTGTAATTCCAAACTCAACAAGATTTTTGATGAATGCCTGGATTACCCTTTGGAGTGAGACTCTGTGTGAGATTTTGGGGTTTTATTGACTATCTCTATTACCGCAGTTTAGTGGTTCAACCCAGTCATTTTGTGCCTGTTGCAGTGCCCCCAGAGAATAGTGAAGCTTCATTGTCTTTATCTCGCAAACGAAGATCGAGAAGGAGGGCAGCAAGGCCCACTCCTGTCCGGGAGCCTTCAGAGTCCACTCCAGAGCCTGCTTCAGTCCAGGAGCCCTCAGAGTTCACTCCAGTGTCCGCTCCAGTCCGAGAGCCCTCAGGGTCAACTCCAGAGTCGGCTCCAGTCGGGGAGCCCTCTCTGACCAGTTTCCTCCGGCTCTTTCATCCAGTTTGGAGGACATCCTGATCCAGAGAGGATCTGTGTTGTATCAAATACCTTCCACTTCTAAATAATAGACTTCTCTGTGCTTCTAGGCATTGATAAAGCCTTTGGAATTGTTTTTGTTATATTCATCTCCTGACTTGTGCCTGTCCACAACTTTATCCCGGAGATCTTTTGACAGTGCCTTGCCTCCCATAGCTGATTGTTTGCTTCAGTTGAACTACCAAGGCCTGAAATGCTCCAGGAAAGCTCCTTTTATGCCGAGCTAATCAAAATGACCACAGCTGATCACAGTTGAAAGTCAATAGGCTTTGTGCATCATTGAGCAGGTGATTAGCTACTCTTTCACTCTTAAGTTGCACTGAGTAAATGCTGCTGGATAACGCAAAACCTGTCCGTCTTAATTTCAGGTTTCAGGCTAACAAAATGTGATTATTTTCTATACCCACTGTGTGTGTATACACTTTAATGTAATATGAATAAAAAAATAATAATAAAACAAATATAGTTTCTATTATATTATTCATTTTAAACAAACACAAATACGTGTATGTATATATGTGTGTGTGTGTGTGTGTGTGTGTGTGTGTGTGTGTGTGTGTGTGCGCGC
>NW_015537962.1:809459-812852 GCF_001515605.1 Sinocyclocheilus anshuiensis
GTGTGTGTGTTGCGCACGTGCGCTTAAACTGAATAATATAGTACAGATATAATTTTCTAATATATTATTCATATTATTCACATACAAACACAAATACGTATGTATGTATGTGTGTGTGCGCATTTAAACTGAATGATATAATAGAAACTATATTTGTTTTAATATTACAACATCTGGTGTAACATTTTATAATATTTATCTAGAAATATATTTTATTACATAAATAATATTATAAAAACTCCATTAAATCTAATGAACCATGAAAGGGCAACCTCTGAACTATTTTCTTTCCAGTCCATCTCGACTATCCTTTTGAATAAAGTTAGAAAGTCCATAAATCATTCAAATATACTGTGCTACTGCACTTCATGCGCCATGAATTAAAGCTTATGTATGTAATTTTCTGTGCCACTAGCAACACCAAAGGAATTGCAAAACAAATGACTAATATTTTCAAGCAAGTTCCCAAACAATCGCCCCATCTGCCATAATAAAATGCATTTTAAAACATCTTAATATCAAAGACAAAACGGCTATCCAAAAAATGAATATCTCTGTAATCTTTCTTTAATATCATATTTAGAAGCTTAATGAAATATGCATTTACTATGCCATCTTTGTGTTTATAGTTTTCCTAAAGCATATGCATTCATTTGTTGATGGGATTGACGTGTTAGTGGTTTGTGTGTAAGTGTTAAATGAAAAGCCTGGTATGTAAAGATGAACTTGAAAGTGGAGTAGCTCCTCTAATTAGTGATGGGAAGATAAAAGGCCATCATCCATAATTCAGCATGGCGGTAGTATCTTGTCATCTCCAGTTCTTAAACTTTTTCCAGAAGTTCAGAACAGTTTGAGTAGTTGCCCTCTTTCATCTGATGAAGAACCAAATTCATTTCAACTGCATGTCACCTGCAAGGATTGTAGAGGGAAATTAGATCGTTGGCCTTTATGCACACCTCTGTTATAAACAGCACTTGCTTTATGTGTTTGATCGTGTGTGTGCTAGTATATGTGTGCGTTTGTAACTCCGAGTAGCTGCGGGGCATGCAGTAAACGCTGGGTCTTTGATGGATTAGTTTGCCGCGGCTGTCCATTTCATGCTGAGAAAGAAACAGATGCTGCCTTAAACTTTATGTAGAGTGTCAATCGATATCCTAAAGCAACACACCGGTAGCGCATCACAATCCGACTCCTGTTGTGCAATCATTGTCAGGTCTCATCAAAGCAAAGGGAAGGTGTGCTACTTAATTTTCAAGTCTCCGCTCTTATATTTACATTTTAAGGGATTCAGCAAACAGCATTGTCCAGTGGAGCTGTCCTTTTATTTCTCAAGCGAAACTCTTGTGGCTGATGGTATGAAATGCTCCAGGAAATCTCTTTTCATTCTGATCTAATCAAAATGAGCACAGCTAATCACAGCTGGAAGTCAAATGGCTTTGTATGCCATTGAGAAGGTGATTAGCTACACCTGATTGACTTTACAAGTTATTTTTAGGAGGGGGTGATCCTTTTTCCAACTCGGTGATTCTATTTTTATTTATTTATGTATTTATTTATTTTTGGTGTTATATCTTTCACTCTGATGTTTTAAGTTGCACTGAGTAAATGCTGCTGGATAACGCAAAACCTGTCCGTCTTAATTTCAGGCTGCAAAGCAACAAAATGTGATTATTTTCTATACCCACTGTGTGTGTATACACTTTAATGTAATATGAATAAAAAAATAATAATAAAACAAATATAGTTTCTATTATATTATTCATTTTAAACAAACACAAATACGTGTATGTATATATGTGTGTGTGTGTGTGTGTGTGTGTGTGTGTGTGTGTGTGTGTGTGCGCACGCGCGCTTAATTATATTATTCATTTTAAACAAACACAAATACGTGTATGTATATATGTGTGTGTGTGTGTGTGTGTGTGTGTGTGTGTGTGTGTGTGCGCACGTGCGCTTAAACTGAATAATATAGTACAGATATAATTTTCTAATATATTATTCAGTTTAAACACATACAAACACAAATACGTATGTATGTATGTGTGTGTGCGCATTTAAACTGAATGATATAATAGAAACTATATTTGTTTTAATATTACAACATCTGGTGTAACATTTTATAATATTTATCTAGAAATATATTTTATTACATAAATAATATTATAAAAACTCCATTAAATCTAATGAACCATGAAAGGGCAACCTCTGAACTATTTTCTTTCCAGTCCATCTCGACTATCCTTTTGAATAAAGTTAGAAAGTCCATAAATCATTCAAATATACTGTGCTACTGCACTTCATGCGCCATGAATTAAAGCTTATGTATGTAATTTTCTGTGCCACTAGCAACACCAAAGGAATTGCAAAACAAATGACTAATATTTTCAAGCAAGTTCCCAAACAATCGCCCCATCTGCCATAATAAAATGCATTTTAAAACATCTTAATATCAAAGACAAAACGGCTATCCAAAAAATGAATATCTCTGTAATCTTTCTTTAATATCATATTTAGAAGCTTAATGAAATATGCATTTACTATGCCATCTTTGTGTTTATAGTTTTCCTAAAGCATATGCATTCATTTGTTGATGGGATTGACGTGTTAGTGGTTTGTGTGTAAGTGTTAAATGAAAAGCCTGGTATGTAAAGATGAACTTGAAAGTGGAGTAGCTCCTCTAATTAGTGATGGGAAGATAAAAGGCCATCATCCATAATTCAGCATGGCGGTAGTATCTTGTCATCTCCAGTTCTTAAACTTTTTCCAGAAGTTCAGAACAGTTTGAGTAGTTGCCCTCTTTCATCTGATGAAGAACCAAATTCATTTCAACTGCATGTCACCTGCAAGGATTGTAGAGGGAAATTAGATCGTTGGCCTTTATGCACACCTCTGTTATAAACAGCACTTGCTTTATGTGTTTGATCGTGTGTGTGCTAGTATATGTGTGCGTTTGTAACTCCGAGTAGCTGCGGGGCATGCAGTAAACGCTGGGTCTTTGATGGATTAGTTTGCCGCGGCTGTCCATTTCATGCTGAGAAAGAAACAGATGCTGCCTTAAACTTTATGTAGAGTGTCAATCGATATCCTAAAGCAACACACCGGTAGCGCATCACAATCCGACTCCTGTTGTGCAATCATTGTCAGGTCTCATCAAAGCAAAGGGAAGGTGTGCTACTTAATTTTCAAGTCTCCGCTCTTATATTTACATTTTAAGGGATTCAGCAAACAGCATTGTCCAGTGGAGCTGTCCTTTTATTTCTCAAGCGAAACTCTTGTGGCTGATGGTAGGCATGCAAGGACTTAATAAGTGCTTTAAGACATTTATATATATACACGTACAGTATGTATGTATATATATATATATATATATATATATAACTAACACTATGCTCT
>NW_015537962.1:812975-823741 GCF_001515605.1 Sinocyclocheilus anshuiensis
CGCTATAATAATATACTAATATAGCACTTGTAAATTATTGCTCTTTTGTTGGTTTTGATTGCTTCTGTTGTCCTCAGTCGCTTTGGATAAAAGCGTCTGCCAAATGACTAAATGTAAATGTAAATATATAATATATAATATATAAACTATATAAACAGATATATAAACAGTATTTAGACACATATAGACACATACACACATATTTAGACACATAATATATATGTGTGTATGTGTATATATATATATATATATATATATATATATATATACTAGTAATACAATTTTATATATACAAGTAATAAAATACATTTTTTAACAGTAATACAATTTTAAAAATATATTTAAATAGGTTTTACAATTATTTTTGGGATCTCTCTCTCTGCGTGGGTGTATATATAAATGTGAATCAAAATGAAAATAAAATATAAATATTAGATGAAAAACTAAACAAAAATGAGAAATGTTGCCTTGGCAACTCATTGAAATAAAAATACAACTGACAATGAAAACAATTTTTTTAATGTTTTTTTTTTTAAACTAAATTACTAAAAATTATAGAAAAATAAACTAAACTAAAACTATAAATCTAGAAATGCTAGAAATAAGTTTACTGTGAAACACTAAAATTACAAACTGAAATAAACTGAAAAAGTAAAATTGACAAAAACAATTAAAACTATTTAAAAATATATTTAAAAAGCAAAGACTAATGAAGTGTTGCTGAAATAAATGTATAATATAACTGAAATAAGTTTACGTTGAAACGCTGCAATTACTAACTGGAAATAACCTACAAATAAAACTGACAAAAAAAAAATATTACAACTATTTAAAAATATTTTCAAAAAGCAAAAACGAATAAAGTGAAGAATAAAATATAAAAAAATTTAAATAGAAAATATAAAACTAAATCTAATTAATATGAAGTATAAGTATAAAACAAAAACAAAAAACACCTGTTTAGACTGAAGATTTTCAGATCACTAAGATAAAAGGGAGGGCATCATCATCATCTGTGAGGGAATGTCGTATGGTGTCTGGTCATCCACAACGGAGCGAGGGGATCTCTTGAGAAAGGAGGAAAGACAGACAGACATTTGATCAAGTTGTTAATGTTCATGGCATAGTATTCAAATAAGGAGATGGCAGCATTAGAAAGCCATATAGAGGTTAAGTGCCACTTTGCCCTATGTCTTCTCGTGAACTGCATTCATGTCTCTGATGCTGTGAATCTCAAAAACAATGTACGAATGTGAATTAGGGTGAAACCGTTGGGCTATGGATGTTAACAGCTTTGTAAGTAGCTTTTAAATAGTGTCACAACCCCATCCTGTCCCCCTATCATCAGTAATATGAGCGTTCTAAGTGCAGGATCCTGGAATTGATCACCCCAGTGCTTCTATATTTTATTGCATCACTGAGATGTCAGTTTAAACAGGTAACCTAAGCTTTGCTAACAACGTTAATTATGCTTTCATTGAAATGTAAAAGAGAGACCTTGTAGGTTATTAAAACACATGCTTATTTGTGCAATAGTTTTGAAGAAACTTTTGGTGTAGCAGTGTTCTGAATAGCATATGTGACCCTGGAGCACAAAACCAGTCTTAAGTCACTGGGGTATATTTGTAACAATAGCCAAAAATACATTTTATGGGTCAAAATTATAGATTTTTCTTTTATGCCAAAAATCATTAGGATATTAAGTAAAGATCATGTTCCATGAAGATATTTTGTACATTTTCTACCATAAATATATCAAAACTTAATTTTTGATTTGTAATATGCATTGCTAAGGACTTCATTTGGATAATTTTAAAGGTGATTTTCTCAATATTTAGATTTTTTTGCACCCTCAGATTCCAGATTTTCAAATAGTTGTATCTCGACCAAATATTGTCCTATCATAACAAACCATACATCAATGGAAAGCTTATTTATTCAGCTTTCAGATGATGTATAAATCTCAATTTTGAAAAATGTACACTTAAGACTGGTTCTGTGGTTCAGGGTCACATGTATAAATTCTCCCAAATATCAACTATAGTATGTATTTCATGCACATTATGTATTTTCTGTATGCATAGAATACCTGGATGACTATAAAAAAACACCCAAATGTAAGATTTATGTATTTGAATTGATAAATAAAAATAAATAAAATGTATAATAAAAAAACAAAATAAAGTTTCCATCCATTTGGATAACAAAGTTGTTAAATAAACTAATAACATTAATAATTAATAAAATAATATGATGTATTTTTGTATAATGATTTCTACACTAAAAAAAAAAATCACGTCAGTTTATTATTAACTATCAGCATCTATTGATTTTATTTAAAAATTAATAGTTTCAAAATGCATTTATTCAAAATGCTTAGAATCAACATTGCTAATTGTGAAAATAATATGGCTAGCTATGGAACAACAGTATTCAATTATTTAACACGTATGAGACTGAAACAAATTGGATTTATTGATTATAAATATATAAACCAGGTTATTTTGTGTTCTGTTTATTAGCACTATTACAGAAATCTTACCAGTTTTATTTATGTATGACTGACAAATATGCATCACATTAAGTTTGTTAAAACTGTGTAATCTAAATGGATGGAAATTTAGGCCTTTTTTAGCGTATGCAGTATAAAAGACAAGGACGTCTATAATACATGAAGAAACCAACCAATTAACATTATAATAAATAAAGAATGCAATACATTTAAAATAAATATAACAATATAGATTTATAATATATTAAATATTTTGCATATTATTATTATTATTATTATTAGTTCCCATGTGTATCTACCTGTCCAACACCTAAAGCTAAGCTGGATTTAAAAAAAGAAACTGAAAATAGCCTCTTATTCATTGTGATGAAGTCAAGTTTCTCAGTTTTTACTAGGCTATCTCAAAATGCATGTCTGCATCTCAATCGGGAAAGTAACCAGAGAACAGTTAATGCAAATGTTTAATTCCCCCGCTTGTGTAGAGTGCAAATGAACTAAGCCACCCACAATCCCACGACCATCCCGCCTCCTGCTCTGTGTTTTCCACTGTTCTCTCTCCAGCACACCTGCATGCCACGACTGGGCACAACGCCAGTGGCCACAACCACACGGACCGCCAGCTTCACTGACCTGCACTTCTCACTACACATCTTTCACTCATTTCAAATACATGTCCTTCTGGGGTAATTTCCCATGAATTTGTTTTTGACACATTCTTCTCACTACCAGATGTGAAACACTGCCATGAAAAATAATTAAAACAGATCAGTTTCATAATCCACCTTTCATATTATTGAGCATCAATGTTTTTTATCTGCCAACTTGTGAGCATAGAATAAATTTAAAGAGCGTACAGGCCTGATAATGCTTAGGCATGAAACATAAATTGTGATTTCAACCCTTATTTTAATTGAAAATACTATCTCAAGAGCCATTTATGAACACTATAGCAGACATTTAAGCTTAAATTTTACTGTAACTCTATAAAGTCTACTGTATCATATTTAATATACACATTTCATAAATTATAAATCAAATCCTGTTGCACACAATCTACAGCATGCCTTCTGTCGTCTGACTGATGTCTCACTTCAGGATGTGATTCACGTGTCTTTGAAATCTTTACTGATTTTTTACTTTTATGTTGTTAGTAGTGTTTCAAGATGCACATTTACTGGACTGAAGCAACTTGGGCTTACTTGAGAAAAATCATGTTCAAATGTGAGTATCAAATATGATCATGAGTATTTTGAGGAATGTTTATTTGTTCATCTCTCAATCATCATTGCATTGCACTATATGTTTAGAAACTACAGAGCTTTGATCATAAACTAAGAATTTAAATATCATCTCACTAAGACGTATTATTCGCAGATATAAAGTAACAGCTGATATTTATATTCATTTTATGTAAGTAGTCTGCTATAATGTTATAAAGATCTCATTGATTTATAGTACACGCTCTCAGGATTTTATCTTTATTTTAGGCCAGATATCAGCAACTGCACCAAATTACATACATAAAAATAAAATAAATAAAAAATCATATCAGGCTTTACAGGGTCAAAACTCATTATGTGCACCACAATATCTGGGCTCACAGCATCATGGACACCAATATTTTAATGATTAAGAAAAAAAAAAAATCATTCTCTGGCCAACTGAGATTTCATTATGGAGATAAAGGTTAGGATTATGATGATTTTTTTTTTTTTTGGTAGTATTAGAGCACACCACGTCCGTATAGCATGGATCTGATAGAGCATTTGGACCTTGAAACAGTGCCGTGTGACGTCAGACTTAACGAGTGGATTCTGTTTAGTGATGCAGAAATGACACACTTCACTTTTACATGCCAACTTAACTAAACTGATTAACAGTTTGCAACTCTTTGGTACATTTATGTGTTGCTATTATAACTTCCCTTTACGTGATTCTTTATCTCAGGCTGATTCCCAGCTCTAATTTAAAGCTGATACTAAAATTAATTACGTTTATCTCCAGCCTCACAGTTTATACATCAGCATTTAAAAGTTTTAACACATCCAGAGCGCATCAAGGATGTTTCCCTCCTCCGCAGGCATCTTATGCATTCGCATAGTCTCTTTTTTAGAACTGTTTCCTCTTCGTATTCTTCTGACCCCAAAACATCTCTGGAACAACACTGGTATTATTCCATCCCCGAGTCTGTGGCCTATACCTTCCTTTCATCGTGATGAAAAAAGTGCAACTATTTGCTCTGCCTCGGCCTTCACTCTTCACTAATGGAGGGCACCTAAGTAATGGCTGCTTCTGTGAAAGAGATCTTACTTGTAGTGAGAATGCAGATGGCACAAACTAACACTCTCGTCTCTCCCATAAGGGCCGCCGCTCAGGAGAGGTGTTAAGTAACCACAGGCTTGCCGATGGGGTATTATTAGGGGTAGGACTGTTTGTGAAACTAAATAAATAACAGGGGTTGAATTCAGTAAAGAATAGACTGGGGATCATGGACATGTGTGGCATCAGATGTCCCTAGAAAAATAGAGTTTGGTTGTTTACCAAATGAGAAACAACAGCATACAACATGTGAGTGAGTCAGAGCAGATAAGGGTGTACACTGAAAAAAAAATGGTAACATCTATATTAACTGGTTTTATTTGAGCCAAAAATATGATTTAACATCACTGAATCACTGGAATAATTACGGTATTTTTTTGAAAGAAGTCACTTATGCTCACCAAGGCTGCATTTATTTGATTAAAACATATGTTAAAAAACAGTAAGATTGTGAAATATTATTACATTTTAAAATAACTTTCCAATTTGAATAGATTTTAAAATTTGATGTATTCCTTTGTTTTTTTTTTGTTTTTTTTTTAATAAGTCTCTTATGCTCCTGTGCATGTGACACTGAAGACTGGAGTAATGATGCTGAAAATGCCATCACATGAATAAATTACAATTTTCAATACATTCAAACAGAAAACGGTTATTTTAAGTTGTTATAATATTTTAAAATATTAGTTTTAAATTCAGCCTTTGTGAACATAGGAGACTTCTTTCAAAACATTAAAAAAAAAAAATCTTAATTATTGAAGCTTACTTGTATTGGCTAAATCGGGTAGAAATTAAGGCAGCAAGTGCAGGTTACCAATTTTTACAGTGTATTTCTATGAGGAATAATGAAAAAAATGGTGATATAACGTTTACATGAACTACACTGACAAACTAGTCAACCAAATGATCTACAGCTGCCTGAGCCCAAATAAATGAGCAACTTTTTATGTTTTGTAATGATAGTTGCTGACAGATTTTCAAGCATCTGCCAGTCTGTTAAAAATGTAAAATCAGGTTATAAAATCAAATAAAAACTGAATTCTACTTTGCCGGCCATCCAATTAAATAAACTCTGTGTGTTACTTTTTTGCGGGTTACATCATGGCGCTCGCTGCATTATTAACCACCTCGCACATCATTACATTACGACACAACATATTTATGTGTAAGATAATTGGTACCACAGCTGACTGTTAGTGTATTTTGAGACTAGTGAGAAACTGTCTTGCAAAACAGTTTTGGTTTCAGATATCAGTTTGATCACACAAAAAATGCAAACTGTAATTTTATTTTTTTGTGCTATATTCAAAGTCTTCTGAAACCAACTCTAAAGGAGGAAGAGGCTAAAAAAATGAAACCAACACTGGAGTTTTGTGGCTTTTAGTTTATGTTTTAGCTTTGAGGTCATCTACATGCTCTTATGCTCTTATAAGGTGCGACAATTAACTTTTAAGAGATATAATTGATAAATGCTGTTCTTTTGAACGTTCTATGCATTAATAATCCTGGTTGCATCACAGTTTGCACAAAAATAAGCAACTGTTTTCAACACTGATAATAAGAAATGTTTCTTGAGCAGCAAATCATCATATTGATTGATGATTTCTGAAGGATCATGTGACACTGAAGACTGGAGTAATGATGCTGAAAATTCAGCTTTGCATCATGGGAATAAATTACATATTAATCTTAATATTTATATTACTCTCTTACTGTATTTTTACAGCCTTGGTGACCATAAGAGACTTAAGTCATACAGGTTTGGAACAACTGGAGGGTGAGTAAATGATGATAAAATTTTCATTTTTAGGTGAACTATCCCCTATAAGCTGAAGATTTATCATATAAAGTACTACACTACACAGGATATTATATGGTTCAATGTCTTATCTGGTTATATGGTGTGTGTGTGTGTGTGTGTGGGAGGGGAATCTGTCACATCTCAGCAGCCTATGGCAGGGATGTGACAGGCTGACAGTGACAGGAGCACTACACGTTCAGCAGAAGTTAGAAATGCTGCTAGTGTGCAATGGATGTGTGCTGCTTTCACTCTGCATACACACTGGTGTGGTGTCCAGTATGAAACAGGCATAAGAAAATAAACTTTTCAAATAAAAACATCTACATCGGCTATGTTCAAAAGTACTCAAAATGACTAAATTACATTAAAGGGATAGTTCTCCAAAACATCCATCATCATTTACTTACTCTCATGTTGTTCCAAACCTGTATGAGCTCCTTGCTTCTGCTGAACACACACACACACACACACACACACACACACACACATGTCTGGTTTGCTATCCTTGTGGGGACTCTCCATAGGTGTAATGGTTTTCTACTGTACAGACCGTATATTCTATTGCCCTACACCTAAACCTACCCCTTACAGGAAACTTTCTGGATTTTTAGATTTTCAAAAAACTTAATTCTGTGTGATGTATTAGCTTGTTTACCTGTGGTCCCCATGAGTCTATGTGTATTCAGGTTTAAGTCCCCACCAGAATAGAAAAACAGGTACACACACACACACACACACAAAGATATTCTGAAGAATATGGGCAACCAAACAGTTGACGGTGGCCATTGAATTCCACAGAATACCTACATTCTTCAAAATATCTTCTTTTGTTCTCAACAGAATAAAGAAACTCATACAGGTTTGGAACAACATGAGGATGAGTAAATGATGACAGAATATTCATTTATGGGTAAACTATCCCTTAAAATGCCTGTTCACACCAAGGACCATATCTATAATAATAATGATAATTATAATGACGACAAAACTGCAGCATGCGCTTAGAGTAAACAGAATGTTATCATGCATTGGTGTGAATGCTAATGTAGTTATTGTTAGAGTTATTGTAATTGTCATATCATTCTTGGTGTGAACAGGTCTTTAAACTAGAGTATTCTGGGAAATGAAGTGTTCTTCCACCATGGTTCATAAAATTAAGGTTAATTTATTAAAATATAAATAAACTAATTAAAGACTAATTTCTATGGGTTGCTTTATAAACACTGATTATCAATATCTAATATTTCTATTAAACACCCCATAGAGCAAGGATGCATTCAATTGATAAAAAGTGACTGTAAAGACATTAAAATGTTAAAAAAAGGTTTCTGTTTCAGATAAATGCTTTTCTTTTGAATTATTTAATCGCAGAGTCCTGAAAATAAGTATTTATCACAAAATTAAAGCGGTTCTATCGTTCTGCTCCTGACCAAGTTATACAGTAGTACAAACTACAGTCAAGCACGCTCTTCGTGGGCTCTTGTGCTGGTGGACGGCACTTCAGCGGCAGTGGTTTTCCCGTGTCGAGTGGGTTGCACACAACAGGCTGCACTACCCCTGTGTGTGTTGCAGACGGCCATCTCCCCTGTGCGCTTCAGCACATCATGTGACACTGAAGACTGGAGTAATGATGCTAAAAATTCAGACATAACATATTTGTGTAATTCACAAAGAAAAATGATACTGGAATTTAAAAGGCATACTTAATTCAATTATGAACATGTCTGAGCTGTGTTTTACTCTCTCTCTTAGACACTGCCTCATTGATAAGTTGAACTGATTAAAAACATTTGAATAATTCAGCATGTGCCTCCCCATTGGGTTTTATTCAGTGTCTCTCTCTGCTCTTTCTTCCTGAGTCACTGAGTTTCATATGTTTAGTCTGCTTACTCCATATGATCTGCTCCCATTTCAATTAGGCCCATATTGATAGAGGTCTTTTTCTGTTTTGATTTTATAATTAAGCTCTCATGTTTTCACGTGTTGTGATAAATATTTACGTAGCGACGCCGCTGACAATATTCCTCTTGCTGTATTTATTAGACGTGCCATCTGTATCCCCACTCCCAAAACCGGAACGAATATGAAAAGCTGTCAATGACCTTTAAAGCTTCCGCAGTACTTAACATTTGTTAACAACTTCACATTTCAAGCGATTTAATCAATTGAAACCCCAATCAACAAGATATCAAGGACACTTTGCCACCACCCATCATCATTCAGATTTTAACCCTATTTAATAAAAAAAAAAAATAAATAAATAATGCAACTTTGGTGAATGGACTGGTTGGAAATTGGATGTGAGGTCTAATAAATCTAAAATATGTTCTTGTCCGTATACAAAGGAACCCATTTGAAGACTGACATTCTAGTTCAAGGAGAACAGGCTAATAGATGGCAGGAAGGAACTGATTTGAAAGCGAGGCACTCCGGAAAACAGGAAATGGAGCCACCCTCGAGAAAAATTTTGATTGGGCGGCGCGTGAGAGAATCAGAGTGAGGCTTTTGATCGAGCAATGCAAAGAACGTCAAGTAGAAATTAATGCAAGGAATCTTGGGTTGTTTTCCTATACCAAAGATTTCTCCCCTGGGATAGTGAAATGCCATGAAATTTTGTTTTGGATGTGTGGATCACCACCAACTTCAGAGTATCTGAATAAAAGAGGCGCTTGGTTTATGTGCAGTGAACCGTTGAAATGAACTGCCTTAAAAAAACATATCACCCTCTTCCTTCTCTCTAACTGAATAAATATTCTCAGAGCTGCAAAAAAACAATGTCAAGACATCCCATATTTTTTATTAACTTCTGCAAGGCAAATTCTGGATTTTTTCCTCACATTGTACAGCGGTGTCTAGACGTTGTGCTCTGAGCTGTGCTGCCAGGGAAAATAGTTGAATATATTCCAAACGTAAAAATAATTTTAATGAGCACAGAGCTGTAATTTTGACATTAAACCGTGGTGGATTTCACCCATAGTCATGCAACAGACAATCTGACAATCAGTTTTTATGCTGAAAATTGATTTGTTTAACCAGGTATGGTTAGAATCAGAGTCTTCCGTATAAGATAACCTCTTTAAAAATTCTAATTTCAATAAACAAACAAATGGCAGGATCTCATTTTGCATAATGAAAGTGAGGCACTGATATGATGAAAGATGGGATTCTGGTAATTCAACCTTTGTCCCTGCACTTCCAGTCCATCTGTCGTCCAAATTCTGCTTAAAAGGAAATTAATTCCCCATGGATTTGATGCTAATCAAGATGGTGGTCTGACAAAGCCAACAAAACTTCAGGGAACTGTTAAAAAAAAAATGATTTGTGTCATTATTTACACACCCTCATGTTGTTCCGAACCTGGATGACCTTCTTTTGTCCATGAAACACAAAGATACATTTTAATCTTTTATAGTTCTTTCCATATGACAAGTGACCGCATCTGTCAAACTCTAAAAGGGCAAAAGAAAAAAGATAAATGCACCATACAAGTAACCCATACAACTCGTGCACTGTATGTCAAATTTTCTGAAGCATACAGAATAAATACAGGGAAAGGAAAACAGCGTAACAAGAACAACAGTGAGAAATTCAGTATGACTAGTATGGTATATTTGGTGAAACTTCTTGACCAAGTCTTACCTGTTAAGCTAGATGAGAAGCCTGGTAGAGACAGTGTTACACCAGAACTTCAAAAACAAAGCATTATGATGGTGATTATATATGCTGGTCTTGTCGGCAGGGAGATTCTTCAACATGAATCAGTTTCCCTTGATACAATTTAATCAACTTTAATTTTATGGACCAGATTGAGGAATACTTCAAATAATCAGCTTCCTGTGAGGTGTGGCCAGTTTAAATTCAGCTCATGAACTGAAACGCACACAATTCTGAAATTTGCACAGATCTATTCACTGCATCACTCGTCTGCCACAATAGCAATGTCTGAATTAGCCTTCTGCAAAAGCTGATATTTGCAGCTAATTTAAATGGATATGTACACGACCGTTTGGAGTAAGATTTTTTTGTGAAAGAAAATTATACTTTTATTCAGCAAAGATGCATTATATATATATATATATATATATATATGTGTGTGTGTGTGTGTGTGTGTGTGTGTGTGTGCTCTTTTTTTTT
>NW_015537962.1:824019-828455 GCF_001515605.1 Sinocyclocheilus anshuiensis
TAATTAGATTGTGTGTGTGTGTGTGTGTATATATACTGTATATATGTATATAATACAAAAAACTATAAATCAGTATGTTAGAAGAGATTTCTGAAGGAAATGCAGCTGGAAATACAGCTTTGTCATCACAGGAATAAATTACATTTTACAATACATTAAAATAGAAAACAGTTATTTTAAACTGTAATAATATCTCAATATATTACTGTTTTACTGTATTTTACAATTTAAAAAAATGCAGTCTTGGTGAGAATACAAATACTTAAAAAAAAATCTAATCAAATCTATCAGTAGTGTATATCACTATATTAATTTAAAAATATAACCAAAAAGTGGGGACAGATCCAGTGTTGACATGTTTCCAATGATAAGATTAATTGTTTCTACAATATTCAGTATGCGTATCAGAGACTTACTCCTGATCTGCAGAATGCTGCTGCTGTGGTCTCAACATTTTAAACCATCTGTACACTTCAAAGGGATTGCTTATACACCATACTGCTACAGGATCCTGCCCCTCATTCTCAACCCTTCAAGGGATATAGTGAAAATCATGTCAATTAGCAAAAATCCTCAGCTTTGCGCTTGTTCCCCTCATGACACTACTCGTTGGTTTAGCTGAGGAGGATGATGTGTGCTTAGTGCTGGATAAGGTCAATCCTACCAGTGAATTACATTTTCAGCCTGCACTTTCAAATTAATTCATTTAACTCCAACCTCCTAATCACAGTGGAGGGCCGATCTGCATGCTAATTGTGCAGGGTAAGAGTGCTGATAAGACCCACTGATTCTTAAGGGAGCTTCAAGAAAGAGCTGTGCCAATGGTCCTTGTAGTTCTTCTGATTGGATGGGCTAATCACAGGGACAAAGAAGAACCCAGAGCGCCATGTCGACTCCAGTCTCAACAGATGTCTAATCACTTGCATAATATGTCTTTTGTAGTTTAGAGAGGTTGTAACATGGAAAACAGGATTGTCTTTGTTCTTTTGAAGTGAAAGTGTTCAATGTAGTGTGTAGAAATATGGGTCATTTATGATCACATCCCTGAGCACATTAACATATATTAAGTGCAATACTATATATATATATTATATTTATAATATTATTACATATCACATTAAAAGTAGTGTTGGTTCATGACAGTTTTAAGGGACCTGCTCATTGAAAATACTCACACATACTGTGAATAAAAAGTTACAACAGTACAAAATATATTTTAGTTGGAGCACAATTAGTGTAGGATTAAAAGCTTTTCATTCCGAGCTTAATGACTTCATCTTGATTAGGAAACTCTCCTGGACTCTGCTGTCATACAAAATGAAAATTAAAGTATGTGAATAAAATGTGAACAATAAAATACCAGTTTGTACAATGACTTTAATTCACATAAAGTATGACATATTTCTTTAAGATGAATATGTTTCATTCTTTCTTTCACTACACTGATGGAGACAGTATATGAACAGATAATGATGTTTGCCAACATTAAGGTCTTTTACAAGAACATCTGACATTTCTTTCTAATAATCATTTGAAATTTATTTAAATCATCAAATAGAAAAACACTTATTAGTTGGAACGTACCAATATTACAATTCTGAAATTATTTTTATGTAATGGATAACTGGTAAATTATTTAATGTAGATTAATTATTTATTAATTAAATCATTATTATTATTTATTATTAGTAGTAATATAATTATAAATAAAATCTAGTTGTTAACACACTAACAATTAAGATTGTTTTAAACGCTACAAGTGAATTTTGGCATCACAATGTTGCATATTTTATTAAATGATTTTTTTATTATTAACTTTGATCATTCAAAGTTCAATATGCAATACTGAATGATACCGATAAATTCAAAATAAATAAATGCATTTAAATAAAAATGTATTGTTTTAAATTCTACAAGTGAATTTTGGTGTCACAACAACGTGTATTTTAATTTAAATTTAAATTACTAGAGATTTTAAAGATTAACTTTAAGTGAGCATTAGTTGACGGCAAAGGTCATCGAAATGTGAAAATGTGAGAAATGAGCATTCAATGTTAGTATCTGTTACTAAACTATACCAACATAAAAAAAACAAAATAGGCTGGAAAAGTTCAAAAGTAACTCGCTACATATAAAATTGTATTACAGTGTGAATTCAACAAGTTTTGCATCAATTATCTTTTAAAAATCTGACTACATAATGCATGTGACTCCCACTGGTTATGTATTTAAAAAGTGTCTCTTTGAGGTTTTTCCATATTCTGTGTTTACATACAGTATTTTGTCACTAATAAAGCCTCAAATTGCTTCATAATCTGATGTCCACACTGACCACAGAGAGAGCCATACGAGTAAAATGAATGAATAAAATCTTGCTTTTCAGACATGGGTTTTTTTTGCCAGACAGTCATTGAGTAAGCTCAACTGCATGCCCGCTGTGTGGACACTCACCCGGGTCAAATTAGCATTTTGCAGGTGGAGACGGCCTCAACTCTGAGCCTGAGCAGTGGCCATGACACATTGATGTGCTTTGTTGTTACCCTGAATGGCTTTTAGCTGGCAGCGCTGCTAACAGGTGGTGATTGCAGCCGGTGAGCAGGCGAGTGTTTTAAGCTTACGTGTTTAATGTGATTCCCTGCGTTTTGAATGATTGCAGAAGCGATGTGCATTGTTTATCTGGCCAGGGGGGGAAATAACAATGTTTCGTTTTCGAATGCTTTCTGGCAGAGGGATTCTTCTAAATCAAAGCCATAAACAAAGAATTGATGTATGAGTTGAACATTGTCTATGATACTCACATTGATATGTGACACAATATGGAGGGCTTTAGATCATATTCTGTAAGCAATCTACCTCCCTTTTTGGCACACGGGCAAGAAATCCTCCTGAATCAAGTGGAATGAATGAACAGGTTGAGATACAGATAACGAATTAAACCATCACATAACAAGTGAATTTCTTTTCTGACATAATTATAGCTAGCCTAGTGCTATAAGAAAAGCCTGATCCGGAATGGTTCGATTGGATGGTGGATTCATTCATAGGGCAAACCAATTAATACCACAAAACAAACACCTCAGAATTCATCAAATTAAGTGCCAATACTTACTAATGAGTGAACTGTCATTTCCTAGAGGACGCTGTCATTAAGGAATTAGCTTTTACAATTTTACAAAAGGAATGCAAAATGAAATCAAAACATAAAAATCTGTAGCATTGTGTTTTGCACCGTTGCTTTGGCAAAGTACTTGGCAATCAAATTAAAATCCAAAACATAATATAGGTTAGTGCGTTTGTCTAATTGCAAAAGGCTGTGAAGTTTAACTGGATTTGTAATGAGAAGCATTTGTGCAGTTTTACCACCAAAATAAAAGCCCCAGGGTTTAACCCTTACAAGTGAGGCGATTAAGAGAAAAGTATTGTAATTTTATTAAAAAAAGTAAATTAGAATAATTAACAGTCCATAAATATTATTTTTTTTACAGTGCAGTTGTAATACAATAGAAATATATGTCTGTTATAATAATTATTATTATTTTAGATTATTATTATTATTATATCCAAATGGTTTGGCTTCCTAAAAACAAAAGTGCCAATGTGAAGTGGACTGAGAAACTAAAAATATCACAACCAAAATTAGGTTTGACTCCACTTTAAAGTTCAGGTACAAATCAATGCAAATAAAAAAAAATGTTAATTCGGTTTAAAGGGGTCATATGATGTGATTTCAATTTTTCCTTTCTCTTTGGAGTGTTACAAGCTCTTGGTACATAAAGAAGATCTGTAAAGTTGCAAAGACTAAAGTCTCAAATCCAAAGAGATATTCTTTATAAAAGTTAAGTGTCAACCACGCCTACCTAAAACGCCTCGTCCTAACACGCCCCCACGTCTACGTCACGATGTGGGAAGATTTGCATAACGCCGCCCAGATGTTCACGCAAAGAAAGAAGGCGTAACTTTTATTCTTGCAGTTGCCGCCGCCACCATGTTGTGGAGACGCTGTGTGTTTCGTTGTGAAAGCGAAACTACTTTGTTTGGCCTTCCAAAAGAGGACACGACTAGAAATCAGTGGTTAAGTTGTATTTACAACACTGATCCAGAACAGTTCAACCCAAATATTCAGATGTGTCCAGTGTATTTTATGGAGGACTGTTTCCTGATCCTGGGAGAGTAGACTACAATGCCGGCTGTTCTGACTCACAGACTGTAAGTACGTTTTCATTTTTAAAGGATTTGCCACTGAAGATTCAAACGTGAGTGTTGAGCAGTGTAGAGTAGCGCTTGTTTTTTGTAATTTCCGATCACAAATGCAGACATGGCTTTATGTTTACGCGGTGCGATGCAACGCAATGCGTAAAAAAAGAGAAGTGATTATAATCTGTAATTATGTCCCCACTGGATGCAACAAATGCCTCGTTTATAATGGGTTTGAATGT
>NW_015537962.1:828714-835048 GCF_001515605.1 Sinocyclocheilus anshuiensis
TCACAACGCACTGGATAGCTGGCCAATCAGAGCACACCTCGCTTTTCAGACCGATGAGCTTTGGAAAAATCGACGAATTTCAGAAAGGCGGGGCATAGAGGAGAAAAAATTGTGTACAGTATGTGGAAAATAATGTGATTTTTGAACCTTAAACCTCATAAACACATTTCATTACACCAAATACACAAAATAATGTTATTTTTAGCAACATCATATGACCCCTTTAACTTGGTAACTGAAAATGGATTGGAGCTATTAATTCTGATTTCAAAGTACATCAGATTGTAAATTTAACTTTAAAATCTATACCATACATTTTGTACCATAGTCTCACAAAATCCCATTTTTTATGTAAGCAACATACATTATATATATATATATATATATATATATATATATTATATATATATATAATGTAAATATTTACTTACAGTAGATGTTTTAACATTGATCATATCTGTTTTGTACTTTTGCCATGTCTGTAGCCTTTTATACGTCTGATGGCAGGTTTTTAAATCTTTTTAATTTTAAGCACTTCCGATCTGTATGCATTGGCTGACCAAGTGTCGCTAGGATGAATGAGAATGCTAAAAGATTGCTTTGACCTGTAGGGAAAAACTCAAAAGTATATACAATACCAATTAAAACATGTTTTGTTTGAAACATTTTGATTAGAGAAATGCATAAATGTTCATGCTAAAAGACAGCTTCCAAGGACATGACAAAACGGTAACTCAACAAAACAAAGCAGTCAAATATTGTGATCAAATTTAACTTAAACATTGCTTATAATACTGTATCCAATATATTAAGACAAATGATGGGCATGAATATGTACTGCGTAGTAGGAATGACTCAAAATAACAGTTTGGCTCTTTCTTCGGAGTTTCGATTATTTCAATTCAGTGATAGACAATATTTTTTCCCTTTGCACAAATTAGAGTAAAACAAATCTCTAGTTAGAGGCAGCGTGGCTTATGGGGATAAAAATCGTAGTTGCCTTCATCAAGCACAGTACCTGTCAGCACAGTATTATTAGAGCACATCAAATCCTGATTTAAATCTATTTCCCCACAAAATAACATTTAAATTAGCTTTGCCATGATAGGACATAAAACCCAAACAACTTCAAAAATGTCATGACTAAGGTGTTCCATATTCATGAATTAAGCGGATTATCATTGCACTCATAACACTCGATTCAGCAATGGTGGAAAAGGCATAAAAAAACAACTCGCAGTGGGTGGATGAATCTCATCATTATACCCTTGTCGGAACAAGCACAAAGCTCAATTATGATTCAAGCGCTTCTATTCTGAATCAACCTTTATCTTGCACCTGTCCATTAGAAAGGAGTTCTGCGCATAGCTTATCTTGGTAGTGTCGTATTTTTAATTGAAATTCAGTCTCCGTTGGCTCTTTACGTAATTGCCCCATGGTAGAGATACATCTTGGGCAACAATGCAAACCTTTGAACCCATTTCATCAGAATTTTCCATTTCCTTTTTGATCTGATCTGATGTCTATGTTCATTGCCCGCGATCGCTTCATATCGGCAAGCAGGTCCTAATTACCTTTGTATTTGGCATCTCGTGATGCCCCGTCCATAATCCCACCTGAGAGGAATACCTCAGAGTATATGCATCCTTGTATAAGAAGAAATTTGTGTATGCTCAATATATTAACACTGTAAATTACTGACTCCCTATTGCACTTATGGAAGACGAACAAGAGCGAAGGATAGACTGAGGGAGGAGAGATTTGATTTCTACCGCATTGCAGGTTTCTGCTCTCTTTCATATTTGAATTCATCTTGAATTCACGCTGCATATTATCTGTCTCTCTAGTCCCTGAAGGCTGACTGCTGCGTTCGCCTGGATCCTTGTTAAAACAATGCTGCGAGAAGGAGAGGACACCTTGCCATGCTAAAGCAAACATCCACTACTCTGGATCAATATTTGATGCTAATTTTTTTAATGCTTGATAAGGAGTGCTTCTTAATTAAGATGTGATATTTTTGTGTCTTTTCAGTTTACATCATGATGAACATCATTTAGAAATTTAAATTTTGCAATCGGCTTACATTATAATGAAAGGACTTGAGTATGGATGGTTTATTTTATTACAGAAAAGATGAGTGCTCTTTTGTTTATACACACACACACGGTTGTGAGCTTGCCGTTTGAATGGAATGCGATGAGAGACAAAGAACAATAAAAAGTCAACACTTCTTTTCATTGCATCATCCCTGCTAAATGCTCAATCAGTTTAATGATTCATGAACAAATGACTTCTAATATTATCACCCAGCTCTATATATAAAGTTGGATATACAGGTGCATCAATAAATTAGAATGTCGTGGAAAAGTTCATTTATTTCAGTAATTCAACTCAAATTGTGGTCCATCTATATTCACATCTATACAGTACACTCACCTAGGGTGATATATAAACTATATTACCACACAGCACTATATATATAAATTTGTATATATAGTACATGCAACTTAATCCCAAATCCCAATGGCATGATTTCCTGTATCGTTGCCGTTCTAATCTGCAAAATGTGACTATGAGGCATGAAGATATTTAGGGCTGTCACGATTGCTTGATTGAATTTGAGTACTCAATTATAAAAAAATCCAATCGAGGTGTCAATTAACCGGCAAAATACCGGAAGTGGTACGTTCAATGGACGAGAATCCATGAAAAGCATTATTAGAACGTTTTCAAAGGCTGCACGAAATATTAAAACCATTTAAAAATTATAATAAAGCTATTGTGAACTCACAAAGGCTGTGATTCAATTAAATAAATATATGTGCTGTGGGTTTAATATGTTCTTTATTTCTATGTGTGTAGGTTACGGGCATTTCAGAGTGGCTCCGTTCACGGTAAATGCTGCTCCACACAAACAGTTATCATTTACATGTGTGGACTGTTTCAAACTCCATCTTTGCATATGCTCATTTATAAACATACGCCAACACAGGAAAATACAACATTATCATTTTAAATATGCTAACTGTTCATCGTGACTTCAAAATAAAAGTTTAAACCCTCGCTCTGAGTTTGCATGTTTTGATGTCCACATGATCTTGTTCAAGAAATGACAGTGGCTGTAGCATTTTTATCATAAAGAAGTGGCCAAAGATTAAGTGGACATTTGAACTAAATGTCATTTAGTCAATAATAAAAAAGGATTAGATCGCGCTGTAAAGTGTAAAAACAATTGTCAGGCCGTTGGCATCCTCTGCAGGCATTTGATATAATACATAATGTACATAAATTATGATTACATTGTTTTATTACATTGTATTTTAACTGTTTTATTCAGCAAAACCATATGATTACTCGCTTTTGATATTTTATTTGAACCAATCATTATTGCCTCATTGCTAATATATGTATTTTAAGTCATTTTAAAGTATATTGTTAGCTTAGCTCTATTTTTATTACCACAAAAAATTATCCGATTACTTGATGAATCGATTACTCAACCAAAATAATCATTAGAGACATCCCTAAAGATATTATTATAAACATTAACATTATGATTTTTGGTAATGCTGCTTTGAAACGATGTGTATTGTAAAAAAAACAATGATAATAATAAATTACTTGACTTCTATGAGCTGATTCTTTTTAATTAATAGGTCTAAAAAACTGTTTCAAATCACTCTGCTCTCATCAGTTTTCCCATTGAATATGACGACTCAAAAATAGATTCTTGACTTGCTTACTGAATCACACTGTCCACCATCTTTACTTTTACTGTGTCCAACTCATAAAGCAAGAGCTGTACCACATTATGTGCACTTAGAGCTTATGAGACTTCATGTGTCATCAAAAATCAAGAGTCGGAACCAGCTTCGTTCCTTACGATTCCCATCTCAATATGTCAGAGATACACTGACTACTGTGCTCTGATCGTCACTCAGCAGGGAAAATGCCGGTTGAATGCCGGAAAATTGCACGGTTGCCCAAGTCTGACAGAATACACAGAGGGTTGAGCCATCACTGGTGTTTACCGGTTCCTATCTTCAGCTGGAATTAAGTTGAGCGACCATTTAGTTGAAATCATTTTAGAGCCACTAATACTTTTAAAGCCTAAATTTTGGGGTGTTTAGATGCAGTACAGACCTGATGTGAAGTTCCTGAGTTTTATAAAGCTTCCTGCAATGGGCCTGTTTTGTAAAATGAGCTGTCAATTTTAAAATGAGCAACTTTAATTATCGCAATGTTTTGCTAATTGTTTTTGTTGAATTATTCACTCATTGCAAGTCTACAAGCATAGCTGGAAACATTGGTGGGTAGTTTAGATTTGGCTGTGTGTTACCCTGTGTATAGACTTATGTATCAGTGTTGTTATTGTTAACTAAAATTAAAACTATAAAAAACATTTTTCTGTAACTCTGTAAATGGAAATAAATTTAAGCTCTTAAAGTACTAACACTAAAACTGAAATAAAATAAATAATCAAGTAAAGTGACAACTACTAAAACTTAAGATGAAAACTGAAAATATAATAATAATAAAAGATCATTCTAAATTTGCATAGACACTATAATGGCACATAAATAATACTGGTCTATAAATATTCATCAACCATCATTCATGGAAAAGCCAATTGTGAAGAATGTTAAATCAATGTTTAATAATTTTACTGCTATTAACCAGCATCACCAGGCCCACACAGAATTTGCAGCCACAGAACCCTGCTAAAAGCTTTGGACGCCAGTCAGTCACAAATTTTTACACGTCATCAGTGACCTTGCCTGTTCAATTAATTATTTAAATACAATTAAATATGTTGGCTAATTTGATAGAGCTTCCAGCTGGCAATAAGAATGCAGCTCCCTTTGTTCATATAAATTAAACAGATTTTCTTCTCAAAACTTTATTTTTTGTCTGCAGATTCCATCTGTGCTCAATAATCAGTAGATTTCAAAATATAAAAAGCATAATTACCATGTTAAATAAATACATACATACATACATACACACACAAATACACACAAACGCACACAATACTCATATACACATCCCAAAAAAACATTTCTTAATGCCTGAAATGGTGTTAACATTTTTTTTTTTTTTCAGATACAACCACAGCTGCCAGCTTGTAAACAGGATATTTTTATAAGTGCAGTCTGGTGGGGACAAACCAGCACACCAATATCTCATGCTGGGGACCAGAATCCAAAACACAACATATGCTGGTGATCAGTTCTTTTCAGCATGTCTAAGAAGGCCATTGTGTGCCAAGTACACCCATGCGGGTATTTTCCACCGCTGGGTGCATGGCTGCTCCTACCTTTTTAAACATAGCAACGGCAATAATTCTTTGGCACACTGCACTGTGGCAAGAATGTGGAACATCTAAATGACAATAAATCAAAAATACTGCTACTTTATGCACATTCATCATTGCAAATATAGTATGTGTGTTTAGGTTTCATGCTGAACTGAAGAATGTGCTCATTATAGAGGTCACTGAAAACATCTAGATAAAATTCAGCATCCCTCAAACATGCATGCTGCATGCATCTGATTGTTCCATGAAGAATGTTAAACATCCATGGAAGCTTCACATTCCACAAAAGGTTCTTTATCATGGAAAAGGGTTCTTTAGATTTTTTAAATGTTCTTAACAATAAGGGGGAAAAAATGGTTATTTGAAGAACTGTTCACTGAAAGGCTCTTTGGGAAACCAAAAATGGTTATTTTATGGCATCGCTGCGAAAAATCCCTCTTAGTACCTTTTAAGAGTGTATGGAAGATTGTTTCAATGGCATGAAAAAGCCACTGGTCAGAAACAAAAACATTTCCCAAAATAAGCCATTTTGATTTCGTCATACAGCTCACTTTGAGGAGGACACTGTGAAACTCAATCTTGTGTGGTTTACCATTTTATTCAGAAGAAGTCTTCCTGTAAACAGGGTTCCCACGCTTCTTGAAAGTACTTGAAAGTACTTGAATTTTAGACATCCGCTGAATTTCTGACCATTACCGCCCACTCCGCAACGTGTGTGTCACGCTCCCGCAAACATTCTTATTGTCTTATTGTATATATTGCATCAACGAAGTACATTTTTAAATTTGACAGATGAAAATGATGCCATTGAAAATTTAAAAAGAAAATACTCCTGTAAGTCACTTTAAGGAGTCAAATGTCAGCTCTTATTAGGAAGGCTAATTTTTGATCAAAATTTTTGATTATTGATCAGAAGGTGCTCCTATTATTTTTTTTTTAATTAGGAGGACAAGCGCTCCTAAAAAGAAAAGTAAGCATAGAGTGTATCAGAGAAAGCTGAGAGTGTAACAGTATATT
>NW_015537962.1:835454-837828 GCF_001515605.1 Sinocyclocheilus anshuiensis
AAATATTAAAAACGAATGCAATACAGAAATGTCAAAGTTAAGGCATGACCATTGGTCAGCAAAATGCTCACTGGGACATCGGGGTCAGAAAAAAACAGGTGAAGAAGAAAAGACAACCGTTAACTGCAAAAGAATTAAGAATTAATGTGAAGAATTAGGTGTGAAACCATCAGGAAGCATTTGCATAATTATTAGGCACGTTGATATTCTGATCATATGTTTTTCCAAGCACATTTTACCAATTCCAAACCACATCAATCTTAATAACTATTTTTTTTGTATTTAATAATTTAGAAGTGATACTGTATATAACTGCCCATGAAGGCTAGAAATTAAAAACTCCTTATGAAGGTGTGCAGAATTATTAGGCAGGTTTTTTTTTACGGATGAAATGAGCCAAAAAAAAAAAGAGATTTAACTCAGACTGAGAAGTCAAAAATGATTAAATCCCCATGAAAAATATTAAAAACTAATGTCAAAGTTAAGGCATGACCATTGGTCAGCAAAATGCTCACTCGGACAGCGGGGTCAGAAATAGAACTTGAAAAAATGGAAAAACAGCTTAGTGAAAATCGTTTACAGTTTAAAAGCAAATAGAAAGTCCTATTTTTTTAATTTCTTTTCTTAATATTTTTTTTTGCGATTTGCACATGTACAAGGTTTAAAAATGTTCATTAAATATTTTCAAAAAATACTGACTTTTTGAGCAGCTGCATGTTTGAGCAGCTGCATTCCTCTAGGTCAAAGATGAAAAAATGGGATTTACAATAAAGTAATTTACAAAATTATTTTGACTTGAGTTTATTTATTAATGAGTAACGTATCTTTTGAGTGAATGTGCAAATTTGTAATGTTATCAGCTTTTACCATGTTATTACAACATTTAACCACTTTTTATTAATTTAAAAATTGAGAAATTCTTTCAAATTTAAATCTGGTACAAGAACTACAGCAAAAATAATTTTGATGCATATTTTATCAATATTTTAGAAATTTAATTTGAATATTACCAGTACTGACTTCAGTGGATTTAATTAAATTCCTTTGAACACAACTGCTCAAAACGGTCTAAATTTATGAAACCTACACATTCAAAACATTATTACTCTGAAATGTTTAATGTAAATGTTAAGTGTAAGTGAAATGTTAATGTAAGGTCTTTCATGACACTACATATGCTGGGGTGTGAATTTGATAGGTGCTTGATATAAAATAAATGGTGCTTGAAAAAGTCCTTGAAAGTCCTTGAATCTGGTGTTCATGAAAGAGAGGGAACCCTGTGTAAAGAAATGGAAAATAGCATGGCAGATGAACCTCTGGGAAGAGAATGAGATATGGTAAGACCAGCCTTTTCCATAATGGCACTCAAAGTTGAAAGCGAATAATGCCTCGCAGCTGATCTCAAGGTTGTCTGTGTGAAAGTAGTCTTCAGACAGCTGACTCCAGCCCAATACTGATCCATCCCATCAGATGCTTTCTCAGAACTATAAAGGCCAGGCCTGAACGCTTTAAGGAAGTCTTCACGATTTGTCTTGCTAGGGATTTAGATTTCCGTTAGGGCTGCACGATTAATCGCATGCGATATTTAACGCGCATCTTGTCAGAAAGCCGGTTCTGTAATCAGCGGTAAATCTCCATCACCTGCGTGCTTTCACATTGAGCAGCATTAACTACACAGAGCCGTTGTTCACTGAAGATGCGCGTTAAATATCGCATGCGATTAATCGTGCAGCCCTAATTTCCGTAAATGTGTGAAATGAATACACATGATGCATGCTAATGGATTACCATTAGTAGTGTGGAATTAGAGAGGGCTTGTTCTATTGTACTCTACTAATGGAGAACAAAACTTTGTCTATTAATTCAAACTATCAAAAGATGAACACGTTCAAGTCGAGCACAGAGTGCCTTTCATGTGAAGAAATTATATTTTTCTCTGGATATTTTTTTTTGTCATTTTAGCTATTTGAATTCATTAAGACAGAAATGTTATTTATTTCATATCATAATTTATCATATGGTAGTGGTGATTTCTTCCTCAGTGGTTGTGGAAAACCAGGCCAAAAATTAGATTGAGATAAAACGAATGGAGAAGTCAGAGCCCTATCTAGGAAGCAGAATATCATAAAGACTAGAATGCGAACTCTTTTGACTTGCCTGAGCAATAGCATTTGGTGAAATCATGCAAAAAAAAAAAAAAGGAAAACCCAGTTGATTCAAAAAAATAAGTTTAGCACAATGTCTAAGCTGCTTCTTTACAACAAAGTGCATGGGGATTAGGGACTGTCATGGTAAAATAAAGACAGAAATTCACACACACACACACACACACACACACACACACACACACACACACACACACACACACAAACAA
>NW_015537962.1:837939-846772 GCF_001515605.1 Sinocyclocheilus anshuiensis
ACACACACACACACACACACACAAAGAATAAATAAATAAAGTAGTCCATATAACTGTGTATGAATAAACCCTTTCGATTCCAACCCTCCTCTAACATGGGACTGAACTAAAACGTAGTTGAAGCAAATTGCCAATCTTGTTGAGCCTAATGTGCAGCATGTGTATGGAAAGTGGAGGTGAGATGAATATGACACATTTGATGGATGACGTCTAGATTCTCTAATGGAACAGATGTGTTCTCTAATTGGGTTGCTGAGATCTCACACACATATGGGGGTATCTGCCAGTTAGGAAAATTAGACGTTAATACTAACATTTTCTTCCTTAATTTGATGGAAATCTGAGAAGTCAAGGAGTGTATTAATAGACATAGTTTGATAACACAAATTACGAAATCTCACTTGGACAAACTTGTTTTCATGCCTAAGAATATTCGAGAAGTTTATGTGCAGCAGAAAATGACCGGGCAAAAACTACTACATGTTGTAGTTAAAATGATGCTGATTACATAAAAAGTTTTGTAATATTTGAAAGAGGTCTCTTATGCTCACCAAGGCTGCATTTGTTTGATCAAAAATACAGTAAAAACAACAATTGTGAAAAATGTATCTTTCAATATACTGTAAATTAATGTAATTTATTCCTGTGATGCAAAGCACAACATTTATTTTGTAACAGAAATCTTTTTAACATCATACATGTCTTTTACTTTTGATCAATTTAACGTGTCCTTGCTGAATAACAGAATTAATTTCCTTCAAATAATAATTTCCTGACCCCAAACTTTTGAATCGTAGTGTAAACAGGACAATTACAATAATCAGAAAATGATCATTGTAATTGAGTTTAAATATTTAAAAATAACGCAAATTAGGTTTTTTATACAGATTAAGATCTAAAGGACTAGAGTGCAACACACTGAAACGTTTTAGCTGATAAAACATTAGATGTAATGATCAAATATAATTGATTGTTTTATTTTAATGAACAGACATAATGCAATGCTCCATAGCAGTTCTTATTATCTTTTATGCTTGAACTGATTTTCAATTTATTTTGCATAAAAACACACAAGATTCTCTTTCTCTATGCGTTGCACCCTGATTAAGCTGAATGAATAACATTCAGACGTTAATTGACTCCTTAACCTGGGGAAGCTTATCTGGAAAACTGAAAAATGTGAGTACTCGTAAGTTATTTTCAGAATAGCATACCACTATTGCTGCAGTGTATAGAATGTACTATGTGCTGCATGCAGATTTATAGAATACCTTACTATTACAAAAAAAAGTGCAGTATATGAGCAGAGCACACTGTGTGTACTGTATCCCACAATGCAATGTACTTGATCTGTCATGTCCAGTGATGGATAAACTAGATGTAATATGAGATGTGAGTTTTAACAAAATACAAGCAATATGTATTTCAGTAAATGGGGTATATTTTGATTTCATGTTGATTGAGATTTCTGTTCAATTTTTTGTTTTGCCTTTTCTTTCCCTGTCTTTTTCTTTCTTTATTTTTTTCATAGTATTGTGCCAAGATTAAAAGTCTGAATCGTCCTTGTACTGCTACATTTGACTTTGATATGCCACTTATTGGCTATTTTCTTGACAAAACTTCAAACAAGGAGAATTTTAACATTCTGAATTTAATCTGAACATGACCACGAAGACAAAGAAACAGTGATGTTACTATGTGAGGATCTCCTCTAACAGTTGTGAATTCTATTACATTACTTACAATTATTCAAATTCATTTTGAAAACATAAATCAAGAAACAAATAATCACGTTACGTATTATGTAATTTTTGCTTTGTATGGTAGTCAAACTACATAGAAGCTTGTTTCTGCAATGGAATAAAAAAGGTATTTTTATCTCACAATTCTGATGTAACATTTCACAATTGTAAGAACTTTTTTTCTCAGAATTGCAAAAGATAAAAACAAAAAAAGGAATTGTGAGATACAGTATAAACTCAGAACTTGCAATTGTGAGAAAAAAGTTCAGAATTGAGAGATGTACATTTTTTAATTGCACAATGGGAAAAAACAATTGTGAATTGCAGAATTGCAAGATGAAAAGTCACTTGTATTTATTTATTTTATTCTGTGGCAAAACAATCTTTCATAAGACACACACACTATAAAATATTATATTAAGTCATGAGAAACAAGTAGTTAAAGAAATAGCCTACATTTTCACTTAATTTATTTTCACTAACAGCATACAATGATCATGAATGTTCTGCCTTTTGGGGAGGGTTCCAGAGTTGTTCTTATTGTGCAGTGATGCACAGGCCTCTGGGCTGTACTTATGTTGTTATCTGCAGATGATCTATGACAGGAGAGGTGTGTGCTAAATAAATAATTCTCCTTCTTGCTCTAGCTCTGAGTAGTGAAGCGATGGTGCCACAGGGCTACAGGAAGCACAAGAACAGAACACAAAACTGTGAGCCGTCTGACATGTGTGTGAGTGTATAAATGCATGAATGAGCACGAGTGTGTTGCAGCCAGTAAAACAATAGCAGCTCAGGCACAATAGCAAGGATGCATTACTAAATATTTACTAGACTGCTTGCTATGCGTGCTGCCACAATGCTACAGTGTTTTAGGTGGTTGCTTATTGGCCCAAGTCAAAGGAGTCCACTGCTATAATATGCTGGTCTCTATCACTTTGGTTCCTCCAATTTCTTAATCAGTTGTATCACCCTTAAGGCAGTACATCTAACTGATCACTTAGACAAACTCAAGCACATATCTCCTCAATGATTTTTGGCCTCATTCACATCCATAGCACAAATGGTGTGGAGTTACGCACAGACGTTTAAAGGGGTCATATGATGCGATTTCAATTGTTCCTTTCTCTTTGGAGTGTTACAAGCTCTTGGTGCATAAAGAAGATCTGTAAAGTTGCAAAGACTCATGTGCTTGCCGCTCCTTCGTCGGATCCGCCGGCTGTGCCGCTCTCAGCCCCGCTGCCTCTGCTCACTCTAGCCCAGCCTCAGCTCACACTAAGCCGGGGTTTCCGCTAGGCCACTGTGTTTTTCATTGTGAAAGCGAAACTACATTGTTTGGTCTTCCAAAAGAGGACACGACTAGAAATCAGTGGTTAAGTTGTATTTCAGACCGATGAGCTTTGTAAAAATCGACGCGTTTCAAAAAGGCGGGGCATAGAGGAGAAACAATAATGTACAGTATGTGGAAAATAATGTGTTTTTTTTACTTTAAACTGCATAAACACATTTCATTACACCAAATACACCAAATAATGTTCTTTTTAGCAGCATCATATGACCCCTTTAATATTTGGGAGTTGTTCAAATGCATATGCCTTAGCAATTGACCCTTCACTAAAGACCCACCCCTCTTAGTTACTGTTGCTACGTCCAACAAGCCATGATGCTCTCACACCACATATCATGTTCTCACGCAGTGAGCATAGAGGACACTGATAACGCGTCGACAGACAAGACAGAGTAGGTTACTTTTGGTATGAAACAATGTCTCAGATTTTAAAATTTGTCTTTTTTTTTTTTTAAGAAATTCAAACAATAAATACAGTTTTGTGGCTCTTTAATGTGTCGTGACAGATCGATGTAGCGCCTCAGTTCAAGCGGCACGTGAACCAATCATCTCTTCCTCTTTACTAGTTATAGCATGAAATAAATGATTGAACATCATAATGTATCTTATTTCAACCGCGAAAAGTCCAGATCGCCTGTCAATCAAACTCCCGGCGAAGGGTCAAATACCAATAATCAGAAAGATCATTTAGGCTGTGTTCAATATGATAATAATCAATAATCAATTATAAAACGAAAGCAGATACGTGCCAGATACATGTTTTTTGCAGAGGTTTCCGGATACCTCTGGCTTCCTATCTGACTTTTATTCAGCACTAAACTGTAGAGACAGAACATTATTCAGACACTTTCCAATCAGCAGTTCATTTGTTTGATTAACTCAGTGTGTATAATTTACAATAATTAGCTTTGAAATTGTTAGGTCTATTAACTATTCCAAATTAATTGAATTCTGTTCTTCTAATTGGCACATCTCAGTTTAATACCATTGTACCATTTCTTTCTCTCCGTCTCTTTGTATATAAAATTATATATTATATCATTCAATTTACTGGAAAGGCATTACTGACTTTGAAATTCAAAAACACATAATGGGCGTCTCAGAGAATTATTTTCAAATCATTTATTCACTGATTGCATTCGAAGGCACAGAAAGGCTTTATTATTTCTTCACATGGGAGAAATTAGAGCTTTCAGTAGTTCTTTGTTTCGGTGGCTTATTAAGTTCTATTCAACACAATCATGCCATCAATTTGCATAACTAATTGAGTATTTAGATGGTTATTAAGGCTCATTCTCCTTTTCACATAAATAATCACAAAATATGTGGTTTTTATCTTCAATATGTTCAAACTTCGGCAAATTCTGCTCGGGAATGCCATTACAAATCCTATTAAAATGTCAGTAAGCGACATTATTTTAGCCAATAAATTAGGATCAACTAATGATGACTTACTAATGTTCCCTCTCACAGAGATTTACTATGGTATCATAGTTTCCACAGAAATACCGCAGTAAATGATTTTTGTTCATAAAATAAAACTATGAAAACTGGTATTGGTATTAGCACTGTAATAGCTACATAAAAAAATAAAGAAATTAATAGGAAACAATAATATGGCATTTTGTTAACTGTGGTTACCATAGTACATTTTATGTGACAACCTTATAGGGTTTCACATTAATTTCCAGGACTTTTCTTTACTAATGGATATTATTTCTTAGAAATCCCTTTACAGAGATTTTTCACAGAAAGCAATTTCCAGTCAATTAAATAACTGAGCCACTACATAAAATAATATTGAATACGCTACAAAAAATGCTGGGTGAAATATGGACAAACTCAGCGACTGGATTGTTTTGACCCAGCGGTTGGGTTAAATGTTTAACCAAACCTTCTGGGTAGTTTTATTTAGCTCAACTATTGTTTAAAAATAACTACGGCTGGCTTAAAATGAACCAAAAATAGGTTGTAAATTAAAAATCAGACACATAATTGCTAGAGGCATCAGCGATAATCAAAAGGTGAAGATTTATTAATAAACAATGTAAAAATTGTATTTATTTATTTATTATTTATTCCGCTTATAAATAAATGTTAATTTCCAACCTATTTTGGGTTAATTTTAAGCAATAAATATAGCCATTTTTAAGCAATAGTTGAGTTAAATAAAACTACCCAGGAGGCTGGGTTAAACATTTTGGGTTGTTTTTAACTAGGGCTGTGCAATTAATCGCATGTGATTGTCATGTGCATCTCGTCAGTAAAGCCGGTTCCGTGATTAGTAGTAAATCTCCATCACCTGCTTTTCGATCTGCGATAATGAACGTGATATTGCCTAATTGTCAGTGAACTACGGTTCTGTGTAGTAAATGCCGCTCCATCTGAAAGCAGGTGATGGAGATGACAATCGCATGCGATTAATTGCACAGCCCTATTTTTAACCTAGCATTTTTTTTTGAGTGTATAGACATTTCCTTGACTTTTCTATTAAGAAGTCTCACTGGGCATGCTTGACAATGCTGCTTCACCAGCTAGACTAAAATGTAACTGGAAAATTTGGCTTTTTAATTTCGTTTAATAACTCTTTCTCCAGGCCTGGAAATCAAATTTGCTAGTTTTCTATGACCATTGCAACTCTGTAATGTCTTACACTGCAATATACATGTCTATTTTGTTTATTTAAATTAATGCATTGTTTCAGAGGGGTTTAGAATAATCTTGATTCTCTGATAATACTTCATGCCCTCTCTAAAAGGCATTTGGCTGCATTTTAACGCATATCTACAGTCTACAAAGATAATTCACATTTTCACCAAATGACAAAATGGCAAATTCTCCCAGCAGAAAATCTCAGTCTAAATTTAGACTTACTATTCCATACGGAATCTGTATTTCACTCGTCTTGTGTTCCAAGAGGAATGCTCAGAAGTCCTGGTGCGAGCAAGCATTAAGCTGAGTGAGCAGCATATTCTATTCTGAGTCGCTCACCCTATCAGGCCTTGTTTTGGCCTGAGGCTATTTGCCAGGGCTGACCACTCCTACCTCAGGTAGCACTGAGCAGACACCTTCAAGAGCCCACAAATGAGGAGCAAGTAAAAAAGGGGGTGTTTAGAGTGGCTTAGTGGTGTATACAGGTGCATCTCAATAAATTAGAATGTCGTGGAAAAGTTCATTTATTTCAGTAATTCAACTCAAATTGTGAAACTCGTGTATTAAATAAATTCAATGCACACAGACTGAAGTAGTTTAAGTCTTTGGTTCTTTTAATTGTGATGATTTTGGCTCACATTTAACAAAAACCCACCAATTCACTATCTCAACAAATTAAAATACTTCATAAGACCAATAAAAAAAAAATGTTAGTGAATTGTTGGCCTTCTGGAAAGTATGTTCATTTACTGTACATGTACTCAATACTTGGTAGGGGCTCCTTTTGCTTTAATTACTGCCTCAATTCGGCATCTTATTTGTATAATTGTATAGTTGTATTTTATATTTAAATATGGATTTAGCATTTATAAAGTGAAACATAAATGGGGTTATGCATCAGAATTGAACATTGTGAAAATATGCTTCATGTGGTAGATTTAAAACTAGCTATTAAAGTCAAACACATTTACAAAAGTAGGGCAGTGATGCCCTAATTTTCTGTATAGCACAAAACACATGCACCATTTTGATTGTTAATATGCAATATCCAAATAAATGTTAAAAAGTAATAAAAATAGTATCAATATGAAAAATTTGAATCCTATAATTTATTCACCAAAGTCGATTTTCATTCACGAAACAAGTGGATGAGGGAACAGACAATACTTGTGTCTGTCAAGCACCAAAAAGCGAATAAAAGTACCACAGATGTAGTCCTTATGATTCGTGTGCGTTATTCCAGCAATCTTCAGAAGTCATATTAGACGGCTCTGTGTGAAAAACATACCGAAATAAAAGCAGTTATTCTCTCAAAATGGCCTATTTGAATCCGTCAGGCAATGCTTTAAGCTTGATACTGTGATACAGATACGCACAGTGAACGCGCACACCATATGAGGAGAAGGCGGCAGAGAAAAAAACGGAACACAGACCTCATTGGTTCTCACGTTTTTATCGTCAACGTGGTAAATTTGAATGTGTGAAAGTGAGAACTACAGAATCCTCCCGCGCCTAGTGGCTATGTTTACATGCACAATTTTTGGTTCAATCGGACTGAATTCATTCCGATTGATGAGTCTGAATGTAGTGTTTACATGAACGCTAAAGAAAGTGATCGGGTTGATGTGCGTGTTTATATGTCACAAGCTTCAAATCGGAATTTTTTTTTTTTTACATGCGCACACTGCACAAATATAGAGTTTCTCACTGTTTGCACATAATAACCACTCTCCTACATGGTTTGAACCGCTGGTTCTGCGCGTCATACATCATTACGCTACTTCTGCATCATTGCACAAGCGCAGTTCTTTCAGTTTCGGGGTTCAATCCGATCGAGTGTTTACATGCACTCTCAATTGTATTAGAAAAGGAATAAACCACCCCTTCAAGCTCAATCAGATCAATCAAGGTGTTTACATGAAGTTTTTTCAGTCCGATTGAGCCGTCAATCCGATTACAAATGGATTATTTGGTTGCATGTAAACGTAGCATTGTTGCAATCAGACATTTCCACAAGTCTTTCATCTGAAGTCCGAGTAAAGTCTAAAGTCTTTCAAGCTGGAGTCCAAAGTCAAGTCTCGAGTCTTTAAAGGATATAGTTCACTTCCAGAATAAAAATTTCCTGATAATTTACTCACCCCCCATGTCATCCAAGATGTTCATGACTTTCTTTCTTTCTTCAGTCGCAAAGAAAGTAAGGTTTTTGAGGAAAACATTCCAGCATATGGAGAAAAATCCTGGAATGTTTTCTTTAAAAACTTTTTGAAGAAGGCTCCCGGCCTCCCGCCATGTTTCATACCCTTCTGACATGTACGCACGATTCTTCTTCTTCTTCCTCCCTGTTTTTGGGGGATCGCACCAATTTCACGCATTACCTCCACCTACTGTGAACTCGACCCAGAGATTCTAATTACTACCCCCTCCACATCCTCCTTCTCTCAATGAAAATCTATGCTACAGCTGTACGCGCATTTCACGGACATACGTCATCAAATACTATGATAAGTGTCCCATCTACATACGTGACGCAGATATAGTAAAAGCATATAAGTACATTCCAAGTTCTTTATTTATGATATCAGTAGCTAAGGATAAAAGACTCGAGTTTTGTTTAAAATATTAACGAGTCCTTATTGTTGAGTCAAGTCTGAAGTCTTTTCAGGTTGAGTCTATTAAAATGCAAAAACTCGAGTGCCCATCTCTGGTTGCAATGGCTACAAGACTTCGAGAGACCTGTTCATTTATTTAAAGCAATTGTATCTACCTTTTTACCTTGGAATAACAGTTTTAAAGTCATTGTGATGGCACACTGACTTCTAAAGGCGATCGGCTTCTTTCCCACGCTTCCCAAACGCCTGAGCGTACGAAATTCCGCGAAAAGGGTGGATTAAATGCCCGTGTACAGCGATCTACTGTCACCTACGACAGTGAATTCCACTCACTTAACTGTGGGGGCTCTAAAGTCACAAAAATACACAAAACTACATCCCAGATAGCACACACTTCTGCAAGATGACTTTTAAAGATCGCTTCATCTGGAAAGCATCTGCTGTGTACAAACATCTGATAGACGTCTTTAAGATGTCAGTTTTAC
>NW_015537962.1:846913-851967 GCF_001515605.1 Sinocyclocheilus anshuiensis
GGCCTCCAGTATATTTTGCTGTATGAATATTTGAATATGCAATACACCAAAATAAAGATCAGAGCCTCTACTTCTAAACAAAAAAGAAAATCGTAAAGAATTCTTTTTTTATCAACACTTGAATATATGTAGGTTTCATAAAAATGCATAATTTTGAGCAAAAAGGTGAAAAAAAATCTAATTTTTGATCAAAAACTACATCTGGATAATATTCAGTACGATTATCAAAGCATAAATCTAGTAAATCGCTTCCATCAACACCTCCAAAGCTTGCACAGACATCACTTACTAGATCAACATTTTACTCCGTAAAATTATGCAGTTTTCATTTATATGCCGTCTATTGCTGATGATCGCATTATTTTTCATATGCATCTGTTTACATAAGAGATCGCTAGTTTCTCCGTCCTGTTCATGTGTGTTTTTGTTCGGGACGTTTTTCTTCAGTCGCAAAGAAAGTAAGGTTTTTGAGGAAAACATTCCAGCATATGGAGAAAAATCCTGGAATGTTTTCTTTAAAAACTTTTTGAAGAAGGCTCCCGGCCTCCCGCCATGTTTCATACCCTTCTGACATGTACGCACGATTCTTCTTCTTCTTCCTCCCTGTTTTTGGGGGATCGCACCAATTTCACGCATTACCTCCACCTACTGTGAACTCGACCCAGAGATTCTAATTACTACCCCCTCCACATCCTCCTTCTCTCAATGAAAATCTATGCTACAGCTGTACGCGCATTTCACGGACATACGTCATCAAATACTATGATAAGTGTCCCATCTACATACGTGACGCAGATATAGTAAAAGCATATAAGTACATTCCAAGTTCTTTATTTATGATATCAGTAGCTAAGGATAAAAGACTCGAGTTTTGTTTAAAATATTAACGAGTCCTTATTGTTGAGTCAAGTCTGAAGTCTTTTCAGGTTGAGTCTATTAAAATGCAAAAACTCGAGTGCCCATCTCTGGTTGCAATGGCTACAAGACTTCGAGAGACCTGTTCATTTATTTAAAGCAATTGTATCTACCTTTTTACCTTGGAATAACAGTTTTAAAGTCATTGTGATGGCACACTGACTTCTAAAGGCGATCGGCTTCTTTCCCACGCTTCCCAAACGCCTGAGCGTACGAAATTCCGCGAAAAGGGTGGATTAAATGCCCGTGTACAGCGATCTACTGTCACCTACGACAGTGAATTCCACTCACTTAACTGTGGGGGCTCTAAAGTCACAAAAATACACAAAACTACATCCCAGATAGCACACACTTCTGCAAGATGACTTTTAAAGATCGCTTCATCTGGAAAGCATCTGCTGTGTACAAACATCTGATAGACGTCTTTAAGATGTCAGTTTTACATGCATTCTAAATCATAAACATCTTACAGACATTTTCTAAACGTTTATTTGACATCTGATAGGAAATGTCTCAGACGTATTGCAGATGAGCAAAAAATAAATGTCTTGTAGATGTAAATGCAGACGTCAAATAGACGTCTCGTGTGCTATCAGGGATAGCCTACAGTTGCTTTAATGTGACTAAATCGACATGACATAATTCACACGGCAAAGGGTTTTTAAAGATTAGATCAGGTGGAATTTTCACTTTTCAGTCTTTAGTGCATAGCTGTAAATGTTTGCCATCTGTGAGATGTTTTTTTTTTTTTGTATGTCCATGTGGCCCCTCGTTTTTTACCACCCATTAGCAAAGGAAATATAGTGACCGAAACTGAGCTTTTGTGTGCGGTTAATGAAGCTTAACACACAAGCTGACTGCTGTCATAAGTGACAGCTCTGATTTACAAACATGTGAAAAGGGAAGTCACTGGAGAATCAGAGAATATCTCACATAATGGCTGTTATCACTGGCAAGACCCATAGCCTAGTTCACGTCTTCCTTTGACACTGGGCGATAATGTCAGCTTAACAGCAAGCGTAACATCCTGTATTACAATGTGGACATAAAGAAAAGGGCTATCAAAGGTACACGTTTATATGACAGAAAAATGATCTGGATATGGTAGACTGAATTTGCTAAATTGCTGGTCGTTTTGGCAATTTGAAAAGGGCAGTGATTTGCATTTAATACTGAGATAGGAACCTGGGCTATTGCTGTGGAGATTGATTACTAAATAGACTAGGCCTACTTGTTTTTTAGTCTGTGCTTTTAGAAATATCTGCAGTCCTTCCAAGGTTAATATATTGCAGAAAAATAGCAAGCATGACATTATTAACCGTTGTTTGCAAAATTTGAATAATTGGCTTTATATTGTCATTGTACAAATAATAAACAATTTTTTTAAATAAAATATAATTTATATAAATGTATAATGTATATAAATTGTTTTTATGTAGTATACCTTAAGAGGAAAATATAGATTGACATTTTGGACTTTATAACTCATTTAAGACCGTGTTTACAAGGTCACTCGGCAAATGCGCATTTTGACAATTGTGTGTGTTTTTGTCATTTAAAGCGCTATTGGCGCGTTGTCTGAAGCGGCTCAGCGCATGCGTAGGCTACAGCAGAACGCGCAGCAAGTATGGAGACTTTCAAACTATACTGTTACGTTAAATGGCTATAATTAATGGCTAAAATTGAGGGAAAAATGCATTTAATAGAGACATCAGTAGCAGTATTGGTATCAATACTGGACTTCATTAAGATACTAAAAAGATGCCATTAAACGCACTTTCAAAATATAGCCTACTATGTTTCTGTTGTTTCTACATTAAAACTCTATTTCCCCGTCAGCATTTTTGAAAAAAGTTGGCAGCCACCGCCAGCGATTTTGATGATTTTCACTCAGATTTGATGGCTTTTTCATATGCATCTGTTTACATAAGAGATCGCTCGTTTATTCGTCCTGTTCAGGTGTGTTTTTGTTCGGGAGGGTTTGTACTCGTTCAGAAGATGCGTAATAGCACCCCCGGGTGTATAACAGTGAAAACACGAAAAGCCGTAAAAACTCGTCTTTTTGCAATTAATTGCAATTAACTACTGAAAAGTGTGTGATTAATTAGTTTGTTTTATTTAGTTTTTTTTTTTTTATTCATTGCCAGCCCTAATGTTTACCTTTTATAGATGTTGATAGACATTAGAACAGTATTTTATACTGTTGGTGATATTAGTTCATTTTACTACTGAATATGCATTTCAATTTAATTTACAATTTTATATAAAATTATAAATTTTATAACATATTATGAATATATAAATGATAAAATAATTGGCCTTGGCCTCCTTCAAATGTTCAATTAGATAATCCAGCCCTCAAATAAAGCTAATTGAATAGCCCTGCTTTACTGTTTACTGCTTACTCATGACGAATTTGACAACTTACAAAAAGCTGTTTTTTTTTTTTTTCGTTTTTTTTTTTCATAGCATACATTTAATAGCTCACTCCAAAATGAGCATGTCTTGGCAAATATGCTGTAGATTAGCAGGCCAGGCAATCGATTTATTATGTGATAAACTGTCTGCACACAAAAGCAGTTTACTCAAGGTAATGAGGTATTTCCTCCATTGACTTCTAATCAGATAGAACAGCCTCCAGTCTCCCTGTTAAGATCCCATCATGTTACATGGACACAGATTTGTCTCCCCTGAGAAAGGTTCTCTGATGTAATAAAGCACTGATTACGCTCCACCTATAGAAATTACATCAGTAACTCAAAACCAGACGTTCCTCCACTTGGAAAAATATTCCCACCTCTAAAGGACAATTAGACAACTTTACAGCTTGAATAACAAAGATTATTTTAAAATAATAATTCATTTCCAGTACTTTCGCATATCTTCTTTTAAACCCTCCGGTCCCATTGCATGCTAGGGTTTCATTGCAAGTGTGTTACTTTAAATGTGTTTTTGTGTGTTTACACGCTGAGAAATCAGAGTTATTGTCCGTGCTAATAGACTACATGCCATAAAAGTGGCATAACGACATTTAATTGGCAAATAACCCAGATTTGGTTACCTTGCTGTATGTTCAACATTCTTTCACACCAGGATGCTAAAGTCTGTATTAATATGGAAGAGAACTCACACAGACACTGTGGTGTTTTGGATCTCCGCTGTCACATTGAAACCTTACTTTTCCTCTGATTTATTTGGGAATATTTCAGGAATGTATCACACGATACTCTTTGACAAAAACCCAATAGAATTTTTCCATTGACTTTTTAATTTTTGCATAACATAAGCTCTGTTACCTCTATTACACATTTTATCATGATAATCTTCACAACTAAACACAACTTGTATACATTTTGAAGTCTAAATATCCATCAGCAGAAGTAAAAAGTAAATGTAGGCTATGTCGCAAGATGTCACCATCACTATGCTTCTTTGTTTAAAAATGTTTTCCCTGAAAGTTTGTTAGAATAGTTTGCAAGAGTGCTAAAATAAACAGAATGAGGCTGTAAAAGCCGAGTGGATGAGATTACAGAATGTCCCTCTGTAGTCCCATTTAGCCACATGTTAGCAGTCTCATTTGTTAAGACGAGTAAAAGTTTTAAAGGAATAAATTTGAAAATGTATTACTTTCCATTTTACAAGACGTTAATTGATGGACTGGAGACGTGTGTATTACTTGTGACATTTTTAAGCTGTTTGGACTCTCATTCTGACGGCACCCATACACTGCAGTGGATCCATTGGTGAGCAAGTGATGTAATGCTACATTTCTCCAAATCTGCTCCAATGAAGAAACAAACTCAACTACATCTTGGATTGCCTGAGGGTGAGTATTTTCAGCAAATGTAGTTTTTTTGGTTAATTATTCCTTTGAAAGGAAAATTGACAAGGGGGTATTACTGATGTATTTAACGTTGTAGAAAAAACATGAAAATATACTGAGCTTGTGTCAAACAAAGACCTTATTTTATGCATTTAACCATACAAACATTCAAAAACTCCACTGACTTCAGGATGATGGAGCTAGAAGTGCTAAAATGCCAATTCCTTTTCCATATTTTGTTCTACAAAAATATACCATCCCTGTAGCGCTCTCTCTCTCTCTCTCTCTCTCTCTCTATCTCTCTCTCTCTCTCTCT
>NW_015537962.1:852070-860542 GCF_001515605.1 Sinocyclocheilus anshuiensis
TCTCTCTCTCTCTCTCTCTCTCTCTCTCTCTCTCTGTCTCTCTCTCTCTATGCATAGTGACTGACCCCATCAACTTTTAATGCACTTCTGTCCTTGTGGTCTGAAATAGTACTTTAAGTGATGACAGTTTATTCCCTTTCTTTTCTTCTCTGGCAAATTCAGTTACTCCATCTCTACTCCCTTCCCCTTTTGAAGATACAATATCTTGCCTCCAAGGACACTCCGGAATATGAATTATGTTTGAGCGAAAGTGTAAATATCCCCCGTTGACAACTTGTTGGTATTGTGTTCGCGTGGAATCTGATGCGATATGCATTGGGGTAGGCCCTGTGCCCAGCAGGCTTCGGTTGCCTTGTCACCACAGCCGAAACCTTGAGAGGAGAGCAGCTTTTAGCACGGGCCTTGGATACCCACTGGGGGAAATGAGATGTTGTCAGAGTTTGTCGATGTGCAGTGGTGAGTCATTATGAGATGTGGCGTTTTGTTGGAGGACAAAAAATCACTAAATAAATTACTTCTGCTGAATCAGATTATTTTGTCGCTGTGGGATGTACAAGATGAGTTGGATCAGCGGGTTCTCAACTGGTGGGTCGCGACCTAAAAATGGGTTACGGATCTGTTCTGATAGGATAGACAAAACAATTCTTAATGCAACGATCCATATATAGTAATCACACATAGTTTTTACACTTTAAAACCAAACAGTCAAATGTATTAAATTAAATGAGTTAATTTCACTAAATTATTACTGAAAGTTCATTGTACTTCATAGAAAACAAGTTACGTAAACACAACTCAATTTATTAAGCTGAATTTAAACTAAACGAGCAGCAGATTTGTAGTTCCTGACATGCTTTGTGTCAGACTATATAAGGAGAATAAATTAACTTGAATAAATAAACCTTAAGACTAACATGCAAATGTAGAGGAATACACTCTTTCTGCTAGTTACATTAGCACATGCAATTGTGCCATTGCTAGCTAGCAGATAACGACAGAAGATTTGAGCTAATATGATGTTTATGCAATCAAATTGAATATGTTAGTTTAATAAATGTTTCAATTTAATTGCAATTAACATGCTTGTGTAGTGCAAAATCAAAATGTAAAGCTCTAATAACTTAAAGGGGTCATATGATGCGATTTAAATTTTTCCTTTCTCTTTGTGTTACAAGCTCTTGGTGCATAAAGAAGATCTGTAAAGTTGCAAAGACTAAATTCTCAAATCCAAAGAGATATTCTTTATAAAAGTTAAGAGTCAACCACGCCTACCTAAAGCGGCTCGTTCTAACACGCCCCCGCATGTCTACGTCACTATGTGGGAAGATTTGCATAACGCCGCCCAAATGTTCACGCAAAGAAAGAAGGCGTAACTTTTATTCTCGCTGTAGTATTGTTGTTGCCGCCGCCATGTCGTGAAGGCGCTGTGTGCTTCGTAGTGAAAGCAAAACTACTTTATTTGGCCTTCCAAAAGAGGACGAGATCTGCTTCGTCATGCCTAGAGCTGATCCGTGCTGGTTGCTGGCTTTCACCGTGGACGGAGCGGAGTCCAGCCCGGAGTCATCCCATGTCCTTCCGGACGCTCCTTCGTAGAAATTGCCGGCCGTGCCGTTCTCAAGCCCACCCGCCTCTGCTCACTCTAACCCTCCGGCCATTCATCACGCTAGCCCCCGGCCTCTGCTCACTGTAGGCCGCCGCTGCTCACTATAGGCCACTGTGTGTGACGCTGTTTCGTTGTGAAAGCGATACTACTTTGTTTGGTCTTCCAAAAATGGACACGGCTAGAAATCAGTGGTTAAGTTGTATTTACAACACTGTTCAGTTGTATAATAATAGTACTTATTATTGGGCCCTCCATTCATGCTTTAATGTTATATCAAGCACTGTCAAGTTGTCATGTGGTCTCTAAATGGGGTTTATGTGAAATCTAAATGATGACTGATGATTTGCTAAGCCTACTTCTTTTCCAACTTTATTTATTAGTTAAACTCAGTATTTTATATTTTTAAATAATATTTTTTTATAAGCTATTTCTTACTATGTGTCAGTAAGTTGTTGTTATTTTAGCATGTGAGTAAATAGCCTTTCTAGATCTATTAAGGATAAGGTGACCATACTGCATTTCAGAAATTAAATATAGGCCTACATTATTTATAGTACGATAATAACTAATGTCCTTTGGCCGAAGATGATGATGTCATCATTTATTTTTCCTGTTTTAACTTTTCAGATAATTACTAAACCACCGCTGTGTTGGATTGCCACTTGGATAATCTGGATCCTGAAGCAAAGCCAGTTGAGAACCGCAGAGTTAGATGACAACGATTAGGACCTTTGTTGATAAATTTGCTTTTATACTCTCATGCCAAAATCTACATTGACGTATGCAGTCACTCTTGATCCGTTAGTTATGTGTGACCTTGAGTGTCTCTAGAGCAGGCCATTTCTCTATTTTATTTTTTTTTGCTGTTAAGAGGTTTATTTTGGAGTAATTTTATTTTTCCAGTAGCTCTGGCTCATATCGTCTCCCTGTAGTAATTATTCTTCTATTTACATTGTCCTGAAAAGCCGTTAGTTATAATCTTGTCAGACGGCACATGCTATTTACTCAGCATTAAGCAATCAAACCTAACCCCAGAGGTAATCAACGGTGAAATCACTAGTCCTCATTGCACCTGCAAGATGGATGAGTGATCAAAAATGTTTGCGAAATGCTTTATAGAGGAGGCTCAAGAGAGAGACAGCCGCAGAGGCAAATGGCGCCTAGTCATCCGCTACCTCGAGATGGGCTGCTAATACACAGGCCTTATGTCCGTTGGATCATTTAGATTTATGCATGTCATGGGAATAGTATTAAAATTTAATGGATGTGTGGATGGAAGGAAGGATAAGTGAATAGAGCAAAGAAATGTCCCTGGTAGTGAGATATCGATGTTACAGGGTTTTTAAGAAATCCAATCCCCTCCACTGTGACCATTAATATAGCTTAACATATGCCTGTGAATGGTGCAGGTCTGGTATTACCGATATGCAGATGTGTATTTGCCTCGTATAGTACAGAGTTGCTTGTATGTTTTCAAACCCCAACCAAGAAAGTTTAAAATAATTTCTCCTGCTGCCAAACATCCAGCAATCAAGTTATTACATTGGCTTGAAAAACACAGGAATTACATTGGTGAAGAATAGATGTTCATTCATCTGGTGGCCATGATTTTTTACAAATTATATCTCAAATACTGTTCATTATTACTTTAACTAAAATAGAAGGTTCATTTCTTTTTGATTCCATTGCAAGTGCAAAAAGTGATTTTCTGACAATATTTTTGACATTTACAAATCAAAAATGACATAAGACAGTCTTGTTTATGTTAAATTTATCAAAATTAAATGAGTTTATACTTAAAACAAGAAAACAAAAATATCTGCCAATAGTGTAAAAATAAATAAATAAACTTAATTCAAAAGGAAAACAAGTTTATTAAAGGAATAGTTGACCAAAAAATCATCCAAGTTTGTTTCTTCATCAGAACAGATTTGGAGAAATATAGCATTATATCACTTGCTCACCAATTGATCCTCTGCAGTGAATGGGTGCTGTCAGAATGAGAGTCCAAACAGCTGATAAAAACAAAACAATAATCCACAAGTAATTCCACACGACTCCAGTCCACTCAGTTAACATCTTGTGAAATTAAAAGCTGTGTGTTTGTAAGAAACAAATCCACCATTAAGGTGTTTTAACTTCTGGCCAAAATACCAGTCCATAATCCATAATAAAATTTTCAATAATAAACACTGCTTGACTTGTGCATATTTCTGTCTTGATTCAGATGGAAAAAGCATTATTATGAATTATGAACTCGTATTTTAGTGGATTTGTTCATTACAAACTTGCAGCTTTTCACTTCACAAGACATTAATTGATGGACTGGATTTGTGGATTAACTGTGATGTTTTTATCAGCTGTTTGGACTCTCATTCTGACGGCACCCATTCACTGCAGAGGATTCAATGGTGAACAAGTGATGTAATGATACATTTTCCCACATCTGTTCCCATAAAGAAACAATCTCATCTAAATATTGAATGGCCTGAGGATGAGTAAATTTAATGGATTTTTTTGGGTGAACTATTCCTTTAAACAACATATCAATGCTGTTTTTATTTACTATACATAACCAGTAACTATACTGTTGCTCTAAATGTCATCTAATTTTTAAAGTTGCTTTATTCAAATATTATTTACACCAACTTTCAGTCAGACTGAGCTGATGTAGAGCGTTCCAAATCAGCCACTTATGAGTCAGGATGTTGTAAGGCAGCTCATAGGTTTGAGAACAGAGCCTATATTTTGTGAAAATTGCATGACAATTTCATGGTTTAAAGCATGTTTCAAAGACACAAGTGAGACGGCACAGAAGGCACTGCAAAGCTCCACCTGTCAAACTCAAAAGAAGAGCAGTCATGAAAAAGGAGAAGACAGGTTTCACAGATTTAGTAGCTTAGAAACTACAGCAAATGAAACAATTACCTTCATCGACTGAACCTCAGAGTGACAGTCAATTTGAAAACAAGTCACTCTATTTCAGCGGAGGAATGTGTCAGAGGGGGATGAGTGTATTATGAAGTGGGCCAACGTCCTTTTTAAGGGGACAATTTAGTCATCTTTGGAGATCCAGAGTAAGTGGTGGAGGCTTTGGTGCTAAGCTTGCATCCGTGTGAGAAGGACCCAGATGTAGTACACAAGCTTAAAGGAGTAATTCAAGTGCATTTGACAGCAGAAAGAAATAAACATGACAAACAAATCTCTAAACGGCTCCAAGCGGCTCCCGATTACTTTAGAAATGATGTGTGGAGGAATACGGGAAGCTGTCGTGATGTTGAACATTTCAGAAAAATAAACAGTGTTTGGATGGATGCCTAAAAGTTTACTTTTGAAACTGATGGAGTTTAAAGTTGAGTGCACATCTACAAAACAAACATTTAGTGACAATTCTACTTGGTTTTAAAACAACATGCATGCTGTGATTGACTCTGATTAGTCACTTTTATTCTGTGCTGTTTCCAAATATCTTATTTTGTGTTCTACTGAAGAGAGAAAGCCATACAGGTTTGGAATAATATGGTACATAAAATGTAATTTACAGGACCAAAAGTAAAAAAAAAAAACAGCCAAATGTATTCTATTCATTTCTGGTACATATACAGGGTCAGTAAAATGACTGATTGATTGATTGATTGATTGATAGATAAATTAATACTTTTATTTAGCAAGGATGCATGTAATTGTAAATAATAATAATAATAATAATAATAACAGTTTCCACAAACATATGAAGCAGCACAACTGTTTTCAACAATGATAATAATAAGAAATGTAAGAAATGTAGCAAATCAGCATATTAGAATGATTTCTGAAAGATCATGTGACACTGAAGTCTGGAGTAATGATACTGAAAATTCAGCTTTGCATCAAAGGAATACATGAGTACATTTTAAAACATATTAGAATATAAATCTGTTATTTTAATTGTAATAATACTGTATTTCAAAATATTACTGCTTTTACTGTATTTATGATCAAATAATGGGTCAGCATTAGAGATTTGTTTTCCAAAAATCCTTAAAAACTCTTGCCTACCCCAAACTTTTCAACAATAAGTATATCTGAGAAATGATAATAAGCTGTGAAAGCTGTATCATGAAATGTAGAATCTGAGGAAGGACAGTTTTGCTTTGTGTCTACACTGTAATCTCACACATAACAGAAATTTCATGAGCAAAATATTGAATACTTAATAAAAAGATGTGCAGTCAGGTTGAGGCCGAAAATACTGAAAACTTGATAATGTGCAGTCAGAGTCTACTACTACCGAAGCAACAGTGCAATCAATCACGGCGGGATTACTGCGTATTGAAAATACTGTATATTTGTGACAGTATCATTACAGATTGCTTCAGATACTCTGTGTGACACAATCAATTTCTTATGCATGAGAACGATTTTCGACACCCCGACTGCTCGATAGGCATTACAAAAGCCCCTTCTCTTTTATTTGACCTAATAGCTTTCACTTTATATTCCTGTTATGTGCTAAAAAAGCAAATGTATTATAAATGCGAGAGAACTACATACTATCTATGTGATAATGTGAAAAGTTCTATCAGAGTTCATCTTTTGTTGTGCCTTTTGTTGTCTTTCTGTCTTTGCAGCAAAATGCCTGCCATTTAAAATTCAAATGTAATCACATTTTTATTGTTGTACAAACAGTTCGGCACATAACAGCTTGGATTACATATTCAAAAGGATGGATTATGAATTCAGTTCACTTTATAAAACAACAAAGCGCAATTACTGATGCACAATGGAGCTCTGTCTGAAACTGAAAATGCTCTTAATGGCTAATCTGAGTGTAATCTAAAGCCCCAGTGTCACTGTATGTCCAGACAGGTGGGTACTCTGGAAGGACATATGGTAGCATGGCTTTACCATCTGTGCTTCTCATCCGTCCTGAGCTAATGATGGAGGGCATGTATTCTTGGCAGATCTTCTAGAATGATCTGCAAGCCGCGTAGAGTAAATTAGTTTCTCTCTCCTTCGCAGTCCGTCCTTTGTTGTTGCAAATAACCTGCCATCCATCAATATGATGCATCTTTAAGAGGGGCTGCAGTACCACCCTGCCAAGACAACAGTTGGAACCCTCACAGTTACTCAGTAACAGCCCTTTAACAGAAGACAAATGCTCTCCGTTCTGTGTTTCATCCCAAGCAACTGCAGAGATCAGTAACAAAGGTTGGCTGTGTAATGTTTGCATTTGCCTTTCAAATTACTTCACACAGAGAGAAAATAAAGAGAAAAAAAAACATATAATTATATATATATACTAGTGCTGTCAAAATTAGCGCATTATTCAACCCGATCTCATGAAAGTGCGTATAAATAGTACGCCAAATAAAAACGAAAACTCGTAGTATTGATACGCAAAAATGGACTTTGGCGTGTATATGCTACGCGATGGGTAGGTTTAGGGTTGTGGGGTAGTGAAATCATATGTACGTGAAAACTGCGTATCATATGCACGCCAACAAATTTTGTATCATATGCATGCAAAAACTGCGTATTATATGCACGCCAAAGTCCATTTTTGCGTATCAATACCACGAGTTTTCGTTTTTATTTGGCGTACTATTTATACGCATTTTCATGAGACCGGGCTGCGTGCGATTTTTTATTTTTTTTTTCAGTTTAACGCATTCAAAATATTTAACACAATTAATGCAGGGGCGGAGCTAGGGTTGGCCACCCCACTCACAACTGCTGCTTCTGTCTCGTTTTTCTTGACAAGAAAAAAAGAGACATCTTGGCATTTACTTAGTAAATGAACGTCTTTACGACCACATCAAATTTTCAGGTGCGCACTTCAACTTCGCCTCAGCTCCAGGTACTAGTCAAACGAGTCAAGTCACCTTTATTTATATAGCGCTTTATACAATACAGATTGTGTCAAAACAGCTTTACAGTGTCAAACAGGAAAAACGTGTGCTGATAATGCAAGAGCACAATAGAAATCAGTCAGTTTATCAGTTAAAGTCAGTTCATTGTTGATTCAGTGATATCATCGTCCAGCTCAGTTAAGTTCTCTTCCAATAGTGTCTGTTCAGTCAAGTCAACAGTGTTGCCAGAAATTGTGTCCCCAACTAAGCAAGCCAAAGGCAACAGTGGCAAGGAACCAAAACTCCATCGGTGACAGAAATGGAGAAAAAAAAAAGCCTTGGGAGAAACCAGACTCAGTCAGGGGGCCAGGATCCAGGTGACTGCAGTGACCATCTGATCTGGATAAGGACTGGATCTGGGTGGTTATGGTGACCTTGGAATAAGAACAAAACATACTAATATTAGCATAGATGTCATACTTCTTACAATGTAACAAGTACATTGGGTGTTATGGGAAAACGAGCATGGAAAAGGTCCACGTGACAAGGAAGCTTTTGTCAGGCCATATGTCAGTAAAAATAAATGTTCCTGTCCTGTCAACCGTTATACTGTGCTCGTAGCACGTGCTCTTGAATTGCACACACAAATGCAGTGGCACGCGCTTTAATATGAAATTATATACAGCGTGCACCACTGCATTTGTGTGTGCATTTAAAACTGTGCATGTAAGTATTTGTTATAAATGAGTCACATTTAAGAACATGTCTCTGAAATGCAGTGGTTTTCAAAACTGTCCTGGAGCAGCCCAGCACTGTCTTCCCTCATCTAACACACCCAATTCATCTCGTCAGCACATTAGTAGAGACTTTAAGACCTGAAGTGAGCCAGAAAAGGTAAAGAGTTGTGATTATGTGTGTCATATTCGTGTCATGTTCAGCAGCAGCAGCCAAAATAAGCTAATAATAACCAGAGGCAGACAGTAACTAAGTACATTTACTTGAGTATTGTACTTAAGTACACTTTTTGAGTATCTGTAC
>NW_015537962.1:860683-861431 GCF_001515605.1 Sinocyclocheilus anshuiensis
AGTTTATCAGTAATCACTCTTGTAGGGCTACATGAAGTGATTTCCCAGCATTTTTTTTAACACTGCCCAGTTGCAAACGTGATATTTATTTACAACAATTCAATAATAAGAAGTTAATATTGTGGTATATATTAGACACAATATTGTCTGATTTTGCTAAATTGTGTACGTGAAAATATTACCTATAAAGCCACAGAAGCACTGTTGTGCATCTCCTAATAAAACACAAAAGGTGTTTGACTGAAGCAGCACTGCAGAACGTTCTGTGTATGACATCAAAGTACAGCGAGAGCGATTAGACAGCATTTAAAATGTTTGTTTTGATGTCAAAAAAGTCTTGCTGTTTTGCTTTTTTTGTTTTTTTTGTTATGCTGTTGTAAAGTTATACAGCTACTGTTTTGTTGCTGGGTTTTAAAGCAGGTTTGATTTGTTTGATTTTTCCTTATCACTCTGTATTTACAGGATTTCACTGTCCACTCTGTTCAAATGTGGACAAATGGTTACACATAGATATGTTCACACACACTGTCAGAGCTGTGTGAGATCACTACCATCCTGCTTTTGAGGGGGTGGGTAGGGGTGTTAATTTTTTCCCCCAGAGGTTTTTAACATTCTAAAAGCTCTTTATTACAAAGATAAAAGCTAGTCAGTGTATTCAGTATTGTAAGTTATTTCAGAGGTATTGCAAGTATTACATACAACAATAATAAAACAGTGCATTGACATAAAAAAGGAAATTTACTTTTGG
>NW_015537962.1:862490-866156 GCF_001515605.1 Sinocyclocheilus anshuiensis
AAATCTGTCTTTACAACTTTTACTTGTAATGGAGTAATATTTGACCAGCAGTATCTGTACTTTCACTCAAGTAATGGCGTTGAGTACTTTGTCCGCCTCTGATAATAACCCAGCTGCTGGGATGTCTGTTAATCAAAGAACAAAAGAAAAAAGAGGAAATCAATAACTTTTCTAGCTTTAAGGATACATCTATATTTAATTTAGAATGTAGTGAATGATAACTTCAATTTTTGTATATATTTTACTTGCTGAAGGGCACAGGTAGCTAAATATGACATTTGTTATAGGGTTTATGTGAAGATTGAAGTTCACTTAAATTAGAAGTTGTTAATTTTTAAAAGTCTAATAAATGTTCAAATTGATAGCTCTCAATTATACTGTAATGTTTAATGGCTATAGTCAATGATTAAATATTAGGACCAAAAAAAAAATCCAAGAGACATCACATCAGTAGTATTGGTATCAGTGATACTCGCCTTCAGTCATAAAAAAGATGCCATTTAACAAATATTAAAAATATACTGTCTTTGTTGTTTTACATTAATTTGAAGATCGAATGTGAAATTACTGCAATATAAAAATATATTTAACATTTTAATGTTTGGTGGGATTAATCAAAATTAATTTAAGAAAAAATGTGCGATTAATTAGTTAAAAAAAAATTAATCGATTAACAGCACTTAGGAAATAGGGAACTTAGTATAGGAAAGTCGTTTTTTTTTTTTTTTTACAGTGAGGGTTATCATCGGTAACTAAAATTAAAACCATGAAAAACATTTGTTACTTGAAATAAAATAATTATTTATTGAAATAAAATATATTAAAAAAATTACATTTTCTTAAGGGAACATTTCTCATTTTCATAAATTTTAAACTAGGCACTAAAATGACTAAAACTAAAATAAAATATAGTTAATGTTATACGTGTAAGTAGTATAATACTCGCACCACGAAGAAGAATAACTGGATATAGATTTTAATAATAAACTCAGAGAAAAATTACCAAACACTTGCAAAAAGATGGCAATCAACGAGAATGGACAGCGACAAAGGGAGAACTAAGGGTATAAATACATGGAGCAAACAAAGGAACTGATGAGTTAATTCAGGAGGCATCAGGTGAACAGGATAACTAATCAGACAACTAAGGAAAACAAGGTCACAGGGAAAACAGAGACAGGAACAAAGCATACATGTAACAGTTCGCCCCCTCCTGGGAAGGCCTCACGCCGTACATAGACCAACTGAGGAGGGAGGGCGGGGGCTCTGGAGGAGAGCGTGGAGCAGGAGAGGGGCAAAACCAAAGCAAGTTCGATAAATAAGTCCATGGGGGAGTGGAGGGTGGGAGGAGCCAGGGGAAAGCCAGGAGCAGGAGGTTCCAGATGTTGGTCCAGATACCAACCAGGACGAGGCCCCAAAGTGGAGTTCAGGGAGGGAGGAACCATGGTGGAAACTTGGCAGACAACACCTTGGGGACGACCGATGGAGACGGAGCAACCAGAGGAGGAGACCCAGGTGGAGCCAAGCAGACAGAGAGTCAGAGTGAAACACAAGGTCCAGAGGGACAAGGTGGAGCCGGAGGGATGAGGGAGCCTGGTGGAGCCAGTGGGATGACGGACCACGGTGGAGAGGAGGAAGCATGGAGCCTAGACGGAGCCGATGGGTTGGAGGGCCTAGGTGGAGTCTGGGACTCGAAGGCTGGAGGCTGAGACGGGATCCTCAGTATTGAATAGAAACATATAACAGCCAAATATACATATACTGTATCTAGAATTAAGTAAAAGTGGAAATAAGGTGAACCTGGAGTGCCCTGCATTCACAAAGCACAAACTGTACAGACTGACAAACTATAAGTGAGATTTTATTTTTTATTTTTTGCAGAGTTGATGATAATGCAAGCAGCATGAATTTAGAAATGGTGATTTGCATCATTTCAACAGGACTTAAAACTGACCTGTGCACTAACTGACTGCTTTTCTTTTGTTAAAAATGTGTAGTTTTGTAAGCATTTTTATTTTATTTTATTTGCAAAGAAAATATTATGAAAATTATATTATTAAATTCATATGTGGGCACAGTTTATATGTCTACAAAACTAATTTCAAGTATTAAGCAAAATACTTTAGATCAAAAGGTTTTTAAGATCATGAGCAACATCAATTCTGTCAAGTGTGTCTATGACCATATGTGTGCTAACTACACTGTATGTATGAATATTAATGAGAGATCACATTGAGGATGCAAACAAATAAAATGTTTTTTTTTTCCTGCTATATCTATAAACTAGTCTGAACTAGTTGAATTTTCAGCCATGTCTAGAACTTGTAGTTGTGAAGTCACCCAGCTGACACTGGGAATTGCCTCCACAAAAATCATCACTATTACATCCTTTAAGTCATTTCCCAGCATGCTATTTTAATTTCTCAAGCTTTCCTTTCATCTGTCATTAAACATAATTCTTCCCAGTGGAGCACATATACCAATTTTCACACACATGTGATCCATTTTTTGTATTTCGCTCTTTTCTAAAATGTAATCATCGTGTTTTAATTTTGTGCATTTGCTTGATTAGTTTTAGTCCTAAATAGGGTTTTCGTCTTACCTGTCGATCCAGACGTAATGAATTCGATAGGGGTGCCCTTACGCCCCCATCACTGTCTAATCAAGATTATTTATGAGTATGTGAGTGCTATTACAATAGAAGTGAGCTGCTGTAAGACTGCAGATGTGTAAGACCTCCTCAGGTAATGCTGTCACATCACTCCAATGTTAGAATCAATCACACAGTAATTGAGTCAGGAACTGTTGAAGCTTAAATAACTTCTTGTTTTTCCCGCAAGTGCTAATTAAGTCAAACAAAAGCATTTTTCTAATTGCTTTTACTGTTCTTAGAGGAATGGCAAAATCAAAAATGAAAATTCTGTCATATTTGTTTATCTTTTTGTTTTGTAGAACACAAATCGAGTTCTCTATAGCAGAATGTCGAAGCTGTGTTTTTCCATACAATGAAAATGAATGGTGAGCATGACTGTGAATGACAATGTGTGTGTGTGTGTGTGTGTGTGTGTGTGTCTGTGTGTGTGTGTGTGTGTTTTTACCAAGTAAGTCTGACTGCTTAGAAAACTACAAAAATATAGGCCTACCCAGGGCCGTTTCTAGACATTTTGACACCCTAGGCGAAATCTCTATTGCATAAATGTTATGACTACTTTTTATGTTTATCTGTTTTTTTTATATATATATTTGAATATATTTTAAGATTAATTTATTCCTGTGATGCAAAGCTGAATTTTAAGCAGACATTACTCCAGTCTTTCACGCCATGGTCTCGTTGTAATATTTTTAATGCATTAAAAAATCATGATTATTACCATTTTTGACCAGTAGTGTAAGCAACATTATTGCTCATACTTGTGGCCACTCTTAATATGAACAATAGAAATGGGTAATTTACATAAAATAATTAACATCCCCTGCGTTGTGCCATGTTATACTCCATCTAAAACGACGTAAAAACTAACATTCTGTTAATTATTTTAAAATCATTATCCCCGCAGTTTTTATGACTTCATATTAATTAAAAAAATTACATGGAGTATTTGTAAGTTAAATTCCTTTGTCACACTGCAAGACCAAGAATGGCAAAAAGCTGATTAAAACTGACCT
>NW_015537962.1:866203-876756 GCF_001515605.1 Sinocyclocheilus anshuiensis
GGACCTAAGATATTTATTTAATATAGTTTGTGTATGTATGAATCATTGGGCATGATTAATTGTGCTTTCCATTGCATTTTTTTAAATGAATCTCGCTAACATAATGTGTTATATCTTGATGTGAAGGGTCACAATTTGAGCCCTAAATGTAGACATGCCAGTTTCTACAGAAACTTCTGCCATTAAGTTCTAATTTCCAAAAATATTTAGTTTAATACCCACTGCAGGACAGAATGTCCAATTATGATTAATAATCCACTGTTCCTTCCACAACACTTTAGTAAGGCTCAGTGAAGTTATAATGCAAGCAAATGATGAAGTCATAATGATGAAAAATAATAATTTACGATCTCTATATTTTTGTAGACAGCTGCAGAATAAGCTCTTTCCAGAGTAAACACAAAACTTTTCCCGCCGGGCAATTAGGTGCCTGTGACTGTATATACATTGCTTTGAATTACCTGTTTTTGTCACTTTCGGATTCCATTCAACCCACAGGACTTTAACAGCCCTGTTTGTTTCCACAGACATTAGTATTGAACTGCAGTCCAGATCCACTTGAGTGGAATTTTAACCTCCAAATATTGTGAGAGTCTTACTTTATCAAGAACCATAAAGAAATGTCGAGACATTCATCTTGAGTCGACTTTTAATCTCCTCTGGGAGTTGTATGATATAAAATAAACGCCGGACTGCTGTACACACAAAATCAAAGCTGTGCTGACCTGCACCTCTTTGGGATTTCAGACAGCAATATTAGCCTGTGTTTTAGATTCCTAGAGAAGCAGGTAGCTAGAATGAGGGATAATGTTGAGTAAGTACCTATTCATGCCATCATTGTGCTGCGTCCTGAATGGCGGCTGTTGGTAATGTGGCCAAACCATTGAAAAGCCAGTTGTTGTGACAGCAGGAAAGATAACTGGGTCAGATATATTTTCCACTAAAGGCATCTACCGCAGTCATTGCTACAATATGGCCTTGTGCCATCATTCAGGAATCCATTCACTGCAATCTTGCTGAAGGTTAAGCAGCATAAGAACTAGGTCCAAAAGATTTAGCAACTGTTTCTACCCCAATGCTGCATATTGATTTCTCAATCATATGCGTGTTCATTTACTGACAAGCTGATTATGCTATATTATGTGGAGCATTGTGTACAGTACTTTTGTATTGTAATGCACGGTGTAATATCTTTTCTTTCTCTTATTGAAATTATGTTTAGTGGGGATATATTGAAGGGCAGGACTTTTTTAAATAGCCAATGGGCTAGAAATCTAGCAAAAAGGCAAACTTGGTGAAGTAATCAAGTTTATACTAGATATTGTGTTATATAAATGTTGAAAATTGCTTGTGATGTTCCTCATTTGTAAGAAGCTTTGGATAAAAGCATCTGCTAAAGGAATAAGTATAATGTAATGCTACTTGCTATTGGTAATCTAATGAGGAACATTTTAATTTAAAAACATTTTATTGGACAATTTCTATGCAGCCCTGAGTATGAGATAGGGCTGCACGATTTGGGGGAAAAATCTAATTGCAATTTTTCTGGTTACAATTGCGATTTAAATGTGATTTTTAAAATAAATGAAAAAAAAAAAAAAACAATATAATAATTAGATAAAAATTTATAAGATAATAACAATACTAATTTTATTTTACAGAAAACTATTGTGTTACTTGTTAACATACAGGCCTATAACTGTACATCATGTGATACTGTTATGAGAAAAATCTTTGACAGTAATTTCTTTATTTTTATCAGGAAGTATGTAAAATCAAAAATGGAGTCTATGTCTTTAATATGAAATATGAGCCTTTTATACATCCACTGTGGGGAAAGAAAAAAAAAACTCCTGTACACTTCTACTGAATACACTGGAGAAAAACATGGATTATCATATGTTTACTTCCAATTTATTTAGAGAGAAGTATTATTTTTCCTATTTATGGCCTATTTATAGGACTGAGTGCTAAACTCATGTAATTTTGGTTTCATTCATACTGGACGCCAGAGGGCGCCCTCGCGCAGAAACTCCACAAATGCATCACAGAAGTAATAGAATACATGATGTTCCATCATGACATCCAGCTGTCACAATGACTGAATAAAAGAAGATAGAAACGTATGAATTGATTAAACATGAAGACAATAAGCCTACGACAATATATGGTTTATCTGTGTTCTTCACGCCACTTCGGTATTTTCATAATAATAAAGTAATTTTATCATGCAGTACTAATCGACATAGCCTTTATTGCAATATAGAATATATTTTAATTCTGTAATAAGAAGCCACATCAGATCAGAAAATTATTTTAAAACACTCGACTGATGTTGTGGAGTAAAATCATGTTATAATGTTCTCAATAACAGGTTTATAAACGCTTCTCATTAAGTTTGAGAGGATGTTTGGAGTGTGCTGCTTAATCAGATGCACGTTATAAACAACTCAAACTCACAGCACTTGCAGAGATGAGCAGCATTTACTACTGGCGCTGTGCATATATTTATTTCATTAAAAATCGCAGCCTTTGTGATTCAATAAACACATCAAGCCAAATCGAGATTTCGGTTCAATTACGATTAATCGTGCAGTCCAAGTATGAGAGGTATCATGCATTACTTTTAGTTAACGTGTATCTGTTTGCATTGCCATTTTTATGGGGGTGTACAGTAGCATACCCTCGTAAAAAAGAAGTGTGCTTAAATGTGCACTTGTAGTGTACTTCAAATAAGTGTATTTTTAAAAACTGTATTTTTAAAAATTTAAAGGTATAGTTCCCTTTCAAATGGTTTCTGCCATTGCGTTACATGCTTTATGGGGAAAACTCTTATTTACTCTGATACTGAAGCCTGATTTGTTCACATTCGTGTAGCTGCACAAACCAATGGTGCTTCAAGCTGCTTTGACACAATCAGTATTGTATAAAGCACTATGCAAATAAAGGTGACTTCAATCTGCCAAAAGTGGTGGAGCTGACTGCTACATAAGTTGGCTCTGAGCACCATTTAGTCAGAATTTTTCTTCTTCAGTGACAAAGATCATCTCCTCGCTGGACTCACCGAAGCAAGAAGCATGAAGCATGAAGCATGAAGCATGAAGCAAGAAGCAAGAAGCAAGAAGCAAGAAGCTCAGTTTGCTGCTCGCCGCCATGATAAGCAGCCCCGGCAGCAGAAGATCGCTTGAAGCCTTCCCCTGCATCTGTCTGGCATTCATAAGAGCAAATTTCTGAGCAAATTTCCCAGCGATGTTGTTGCAAATATCGCACAGGGAACACCTGCATGATGCTGAAGGGCATGGTGAGTGTGTCGACTGCCTGGGCAGCACCAACTGGTTTTCATTGGTGGATGTGAAAGACGCTTACTTTCACATCCAGATAGCCTCCCATCACAGTCCATGTCTCAAAGTCCATGTCCCACACTTGGCGCCTGGGACGTTTTTATTTCAGGGTAACCCACCGCTGCATCAGAGCTGTGGCCCCTTGAAAAACCCTTGCCTGTCACATTGGGACTGACCTCCAGAAGGAAGGTGGTCACGATAGATGTCTCCAACTCGGGTTCATCAGGTCATCAGAGGGATCAGGGAAGTTCGATGTTCAGTCCTCCTGGTGGCCCCACTCTGGAGGAATCAGACATGGTTCTCCGAGTTGATTCAACTGTTATCAGCAGCCTCTTGGCCGATAACATTGAGGACAGATTTGGCATCCTCAGCCAGAGCAAAAAATGGGCCCCAAAACACAGGGGCCTTGTGTTTTGAATCCGCCTTGTTCTCATACTGTGCTGACCTGGTACTTATCTATAGCCATCAGGGGTCTACGCGGCCCTCCCTTTGAGCCGCTCTAGTTGGCCGATTTGCGGCTCCTGTTGTTTAAGACCACCCTCTTTTTTGCTTTAGTGTCGGTCAAGCGAGTGGGTGACCTGCAAGCACTGTCAATCAGTGCTTCATGCCTTGAGTTTGGGCCTAATAGACTGTAGTCATCCTCAAACCAAGACACGGCTATGTGCCTAAAGTGCTCTCCACTCCGTTCAGAGCACAAGTCATCACCACTCTAGCTCTTCCCAATTCAGAGGAAGAGCAGGGTCCCAATCCACTCTTAGAGTGTATGTTGAGCGCTCTGGCCCATTTCGGCACTCAGAGCAGCTCTTTGTGTGCTTTGGAGGCCGCTCTAAAGGGCTACCTGTTACGAAGCAGAGACTATCTGCATATTAGCATATTATTTTGCGGACATTTTTTGTGTGGAGACGTCACTTCCTGTTTGTTGCTGCCGTGTGTTTTGAGTTTGAGCTCCGTCAAGTTAATTCTCTCCATTCTGTCACCGATGGAGTTTTGGTTCCTTGCCGCTGTCGCCTCTGGCTTGCTTAGTTGGGGACACTTAATTTCCAACGATACCGTTGACTTGATTGCAAAGATACTATTTAAACTGAGCTGGATGTTGACATCACTGAATTCAATGATGAACTGTCTTTAACTGAAAAATGAGTGATTACTATTGTCATTTTGCATTATTGACACACTATTTTCCTAATTAATGCTGTTCAGTTGCTTTGACACAATCTGTATTGTTAAAAGCGCTATATAAATAAAGGTGACTTGACTTGACTTGACTATCTCGCTGGATAGTAGATGCTATAGCCCTGGCATGTGCCTAAGCGGACTTACAGTGTTCTAAAGGGGTGAGGGCCCACTCCACCAGAGGAATGGCGTCCTCCTGGGCTTGGTCCAGTGAGGTGTCTATCGGTGATATCTGTGCTTCCGCTAGCTGGACGTCGCCATCTACCTTCACCAGGTTTTATAATTTGGACACTAATTTGGCATAATTTGGATTCGTTGAATTGGATGAGTTCCCATAAAGCATGTAACGCAACGAGAGAGACCGTTCAAAAGGGAATACTCCGGTTACTTACGTAACTTCGGTTCCCCGAGATAAGGAAACAAGCGTTACGTAAATTGCCATGCTATACAGCTGCATGCGAGTCAATGACTGTCGCTATCAGTCGAAAGAGTTTGACTAAATGGCACTCATAGCCGACTTATATAGCTGTCAGCTCCACCCCTTTTGACGGGTTGAAGTGCCATTGATTCGTGCAGCTACATGAACGTAAACAAATCAGGCTTCAGTATCAGAGTAAACAGGAGTTTACCCCATAATGAATCGTGTAATGCAACGCTCGTTCCCTCATCTCAGGGAACCGATGTTACGTTAGTAACCAGAGCGTTCACCCAAAAAAAAATAATTGTCATTATTAACTCACCCTCATGTTGTTCGCACTGAACACAAAAAAAAATATTTTGAAGAATGCTGGTAACTGAATATATGCTAGTAGCTATTGACTTCCATTGTGTTTTTTTCCCTACTATGGAAGTCAATGGCTACCAGCAAATGTTTGGTTACCCACATTCTTCAAAATATATTATTTTGTGTTCAACAGAAGAAACAAAATCATGCAGGCTTGGAACAACTTGAGGGTGAGTAAATGATGACATTTTTGGGTATACTTAAAGAGAGTATACTTTCAGGTCCCACTTTATGTTAGGTGTCTATGAAAACGATGTACTTAATAACAAAATAATGAATTTTTAGGTACAGTGTACCTACTGCATTCATGTTGAATTGAAAAACACCATTGCTGCTACGATACAGTTAAGGTAAGGGGCAGGTTTGGTGGTATGGTTAGGTTTAAGGGGTAGAGGTAGGGTCAACAGTGTAATTATAGATGTAACTGCATAAATTAATAACAGATTTAATTACAGGATGTAACTTTCAAGTACAATGTAAAAACATGTATGCACACAATAAGTGCATTGTATCAGATGATTAATTTAAATGTAAGTACATAGTAGTTAAGGACACTTGATATAAAGTGGCACCCACTTTCATGACAATGTTTCTTAAAAGCAGGGTAGGTTATTTGGTTCAAAAACAGTTTTTGTTATGCTGGTTGAAAGTCTCTTCACATCCCATTAGCAAAGTCACTAAGTTAAGTGGTCTAAATGTATTTATATTGTCTATGGAAGGCGTAGGACCATAAAATGTTTGTTCAATCATATCTCTTGGTCCGAGGTCTATGATTGGCTGTCTAACCTTCCTGTCAATGTATGTATTTGAATACCTCCGCGTTTGCACACACATGATATGTCATAAGCATGTTCCATTACGCTATTGCAGAACGAGCGAGAATGGAAGGCTTTTTTATTATAATATTATGCGCTTTGTACTGTAATGTTTTCTCACCAGTGAATGAGACATGAGGTAATCTGACAGCGTTGCATTCAACCGTCCACCAACGCAGTCTCCAATCGTGTCGCAAGTTAGCCTCTGGTCTGCCTGTGCACGTTCATGTGTTTTGAAGTCTTACTTTAGTTGGTGAAAAAGTCTTAATTTCAACTAATTGCATTTTATATTAATTTAAAATAATACATTTTCATTTAATTGCAAATAACATGCAATTAAGTGTCTGAAAACAGTACATTCAGTTCACATATTATTTAAAAGTATATTATTTCCATAACTTTTAAACTTATTATTTTTAATCTTATTAAACGTATACTAAAATGTACTTATTTTTCATAAGGGTATAAGATGGCCGAAAACAGATAACAGACCAACTTAAAGTCACAAAACAACCAAGATTTTGAATCATGAGGTCTTTGTTTTATATATTAGTAATCAGCATGGAATAAGAATGCTCTTGTAGTTAGCAGTAGTGGTCTGACATGAGCTGTGCTGCTCATGTGGGTGACGCAAGCTCACGCAAGTATCACCCCCTTTGTATTTCCTGCCCATGTCAATAAAAAGTGGAAATAAAGCCAAAAAATGCACAAAAAAAAAAAAGATTTCAACAGAGCATGAAAATTTAATTCAAATCATTTTTTACATCCCAGACAAGGTATTGTGTTAGCTTATTTCTGAGCGCTGCTAGTTAGGCCCCAGCAGCAAAACTAATGCATCAGCTAGTTTTCAATGCATACTTGTACTTCAGTGCACTAAAATGCTACTAAATGCATGCTGATTTGTCTCTGCTGGAAAATTAGGCTCATGTTGGTTTTGGTTTTAAACTTTTGGATCATCCTAGCTGCTTTCTAACATATTGGTCATACTAGCTTATGGTGGTCAAGATGGTTTTTGGTTACAACAATGACTAGGTAGAAACCAACCGTGTTCCAAACAAGTGTATGAAGTGATTACAAACGGATCCAGATTTCACCAATTTGAAATTGCAGAACAAAATTAATTTTGTATTTTAATAACTTTCATACACTGTAAAACATTTTTTGAAGTTGTAAATATAAATATTACTGGAGAAAATTTACAAGAAAATATTATTTCAGTCTTTCTACTTCAAAATTGTACATTTATTTCAATGATTCTGTCATCATTCACTTCCATAGTAGAAAAAATATACTATGGAAGTCAATGGTACTCATCAACTGTTTGGATACCAACATTTTTCAGAATATCTTCTTTTGTGTTCAACAGAAGAAAGAAACTCATACAGGTTTGGAACAAGTGGAGGGTGAGTAAATGATGACAGAATTTTCATTCTGGAAGTGAACTAATCCTTTAAGGGGAAATTGGGACATTGATTTCGAATCTGGGTTTTCAGAAGGGTAGAAAATAATAATTCATATTTTACACTCGCCAGTTAGTTTTCAGTTCTGAAACTTGCAGTATGTTTTTATTGTAGAGTAACCTCTTATACTGTATGTATAACTATCAAAAACACTTAGATTCTCCATTTTAGGACAACTTTAAAGCAAAAAAGCATCTAATAATGAACTAATTCTTCACCATCACAGACCTCAGTGGAACTTTGTCACATTACTGTTCTCATTAGATCTACTGGGCTGTAGAGGGTGCAATAAAGCGTACGCAATATTTATGAGATTTAATTACCCTGAAAAATAGACTCACCGGCAGAGGTTTGACACCTTCAAACTTTTTCATTAAAGGATTAGTTCACATCCAGAATAAAAATTTCCTGATAATTTACCCACCCCCATGTCATCCAATATGTTCATGTCTTTCGGTCTTCAGTTGCTAAGAAATTAAGGTCTTTGTGGAAAACATTCCAGGATTTTTCTCCATATAATGGACTTAAATGTTGGCCAACGAGTTGAAGGTCCAAATTTCCATTTCAATACAGCTTCAAAGGGCTCTACACCATCCCATCTGATGAATACTGGACTTATCTAGAGAAATGATCGGTCATTTTCTAAAAATAAAAAAAAATAAATTATATACTTTTTAACAACAAATGCACATCTCGCACTAGCTCTGCAATGCGTGTCCACAAATTAATGTGTTACGTAATCAGCCCGTTGGCCAATACTGAAGTCCATTATATGGAGAAAAATCCTGGAATGTTTTCCTTAAAAACCTTAATTTCTTTACGACTGAGTAAAGAAAGGCATGAACATCTTGGATGACATGGGGATGAGTAAATTATTAGGACATTTTTATTCTGAAGGTGAACTAACCCTTTAAGAACGATATTATAAAACCACACGTGTTCCCTTCCGCTCAATCTTTTCCTTTCCAGACATGCATTTCAGAAGACTTCATGTTGGTCATCGGATGTTTCTAAACAGCACAGACAGACTTTGAGATACAAAGCAGAGGCCAGTGTCATTCTTTCACTTCTCCAGACAGGCTTTTTTTGCCGCAGACAGCCTGTGCTCACAAGCCCTTAGCGGAGACATGTAGCCTGAACAAGCCAGAAGTCACTTCAAAGACCTTTGAATCTATTCAGCAGAACCTTGGCAGATGTCTGAAGGTAGAGATCTGACCTTGGATTCTTCCATTTTGTAACTCCTTTATGAGCCTTATTTCTGGCTCAGCCTTTTGAATTGAATGCACATTTGTACAATTATAAGAAATGTCTGATGGTTTTATAATAAACAATAAAGACAGGGTAGTGAAGCAATCCAGGCTGATATTCATAAGATGTGATGGAGTCAATGGCTTAAATGCAATCTTATCTCGAAAACAGACATCACTGAAAATACCTATTGAGCGCATTCACAAACTCAAAGTCATCCACTGTCTGGTAACTTTTCTATTTTAAAAGCTTGTCTGTATACCGTCTACTTTCACAGCACTGTGTAGCCTCCAACTTGGGTCAGCGAGGTTTGTTGGGCATATCCCTGCAGAATAATGACATTTTGATTCCCCTGGATCCTCTTGGTGGTGTAAAAAAGGCAGGCTTGATTAAAGGAGCGGCAGGCAAACTCAAGGGTAAAGCGATGGTCCCCTGACTATGAATGTTCATGCAATGCGTTTTTATTCTCTGAATCTTCTGTGATGGATTTTATGGAATCGCAAATGTCACCGGTGGTAATGATTCATGTATTATGGTTTGTAATGGAGGTGTTGCAATATCACTGTTGTTAATACTGTATATTCCTGTGGCTTTGAAGCACAATCACTCTCTTGTGTTGCCCTGGGTTGGCATTGTGCAGACGTTATTTATTTTTCCCACATATTTCATGTTCGTTCCGACGGTAGAGGGAAACAGAATTCTTTTTGACACCATATTGTTCAAAACATTTCTCGTGGTCCGCTGAGGGCTGCACAGCATGTGGTGGCGGATGGCAGTAGCTCTGAAAGTGAAGGACATTACCCTTGCTTTTGAAATTATTTTCAGATTTATGCTGTTAGCGAAAAAGAGATTTCATCTTAAAGCTGAAGTGTTGTATTTTTTCTCACACTAGCTGAACATGGAGAGACAACAGTAAGGAAGTGAGTATGTTTCTGGCAACATGGCATGAATTTGGGGCAGGGTTATTCATTTTTTGACCAGTGACAGAGAGGAGGAGGGTTCCAGTTTTATAGTGAATGATTCAATAGTGCCAAAAACTTCTGAAATTGCACATTTCCCTACTATATAGGTGAAAACAGTATGAGAAAATAGTTGTGTGTCTGAATTCACAGGATTCATAAAACAGTATAGGCAAATGTACCCCCATATGGCATGAAAAATATATTTGTGGACAAAATATATTTTAAATAAATGCTAAATATACATTTAAACAGTTAAGCTCAACGAAATATATTTTTTGAAATAGAAAATATATGTTGTTTTAGCATTCATATCCAAAATATAATTTTAAAATGCATTTCAGGGGTAAGAAAATGCATTTCTAATCTTACAGAGGCCTACATTTAGGCTAAATGCAAATGTGGCTAGAATAGCCTAGAGATCAGAACTAGATAGGATACCTTGCTTCTTCCAGCGAGATTTTAAGTGCATGTACAATGGACACGTTAATGATTGTCAACATGACAGATGTAGTACATCTGGATTGCATTCATACTATATAAACTGTACTTTTTCCAAAAATTGCAACGTAATTATTAAAAAACAAAAAACAAAAAAGGTATCTGAAATATCTTGTTCGCGTCTGAATTGACTTTCAGAAGCTCTTATTTTTCTTCTATAATCCATCTGCCTCAGTTCTGGTAAGTAATGCACACTTTTCATGATCCAATCAATGAAATTATAAAATTTCTGACCTACATTTTTGCTCTGCAATTCCCCAGACAGCAACATA